>NC_068429.1:29825293-30125293 GCF_023373465.1 Oncorhynchus keta
TACAGTCTCGTCCCGTCGCTGCAACTCCCGTACGGACTTGGGAGAGGCGAAGGTCGAGAGCCGTGCGTCCTCGAAACAGAACCTAGCCAAGTCGCGCTGCTTCTTGACACAATGCCCGCTTAACCCGGAAGCCAGCCGCACCAATGTGTCGGAAGAAACACCGTACACCTGGCGACCGTGTCAGAGTCCATTGCGCCAGGCCCACCACAGGAGTCGCTGGTGCGCGATGGGACAAGAACATCCCGGCCGGCCAAACCCTCCCCAAACCCGGACGTCATTGGGCCAATGGTGCGCCGCCCCATGGGTCTCACGGTCGCGGCCGGCTGCGACAGCCTGGACTCAAACCAAGTTCTCTAATGGCACAGCTGGCAACAGCGATGCCTTAGACCACCGCACCACTCGGGAGGCCTGTACTTTCACTTTAACTTATGATAGTTAAGTATGTTTTATCAATTACATTAACTTTTGATACTTAAGTATATTTCAAACCAAGTACTTTTAGACTTTTGCTCATGTAATATTTTGGTGGGTGACTTCATTTTCTATTAAGGTATTTACTTTTACTCAAGTATGACAATTGGATACTTTTTCCCACCACTGTGCACGCGCATACACACACACACACACACACACACACACACACACACACACACACACACACACACACACACACACACACACACACACACACACACACACACACACAGTTCCATAGCTCTATAGCCTCTAGAGACATTTGGAGAGCTAGAGGGGCAGTCATCTACAGACAGCCATTCTTTCTATCTCTCTCTCTCTCTCTCTCTCTCTGTGTAAAAGACCTTTCCAGACACACGCTGTAAAAACGAAACTAAGCACACCCTGACTAATCAGACACATCAAGACTAATGTAACATACTTCCCTGCCATGCACAGACAGAGAAAAGCAATGTGAAAGAGGGCATGACAGATTTCAGCTGTACAGACCGGGGTGTAAAACAAGTTAAAGGAGTGTTTTGGTTCTCAAACGTTGAAAAGGGAATCATTTTTTCATGAAGGTCTTGTCAGCCGATGTCTGGGTTTGGGGAGGGGTAGGGGTGAAGCAGTGTGGGTATGTTGTTGTAGTCCTATAACTCACCCATTCTACCCCGACTCAATCCCCCTACACCCTGTTGATCTGCGGAAGCCAGACAGACCCCTCTCTCCCCATCAATGATTCATGTCAGGGAGGCTTTGGTTTGGTTGAGGTTCGCTCTCACCCAGATAAGTGGTGATGGGGGAGAATCACAATACATATCGTATTAGCACCCAAGTATCGTGACAATATGTTATTGTGAGGTCCCTGGAAATTCCCAGCCGAGTGTGGGAGATGATATGCCCCACGCCTGCAGTTCTTCTAATCTGACCCTCAACATAACACCCCTGACCCACCACACCAAAATAACCCACTCGTGTAGACATATCATTGACAAAGACCAGGGCCGAGGCTCTGATAGACAGAATATGCAGTTGTCATATCAGTGTGTTAGAGAGAGTTGCCATCCTCACCCCAGGGCACCCCATCCCTCGTCTGAGGAAATGTCTATCTCCTACGCTACAGGCCCAAATCCAGGTCACAGAGGGGTGTCTGTGTGTGAAAGTGTGTGTGTGTATGAGGTGTGTTGTTTGGTTGGTCTCTTAAAATGTGTGCAGCACCCTAATCCACTCAAAGCCATTCATCTTGTCAGGCAGTTTTTTGGGGGGGCAGCCAGCCAATCACCAGCTACAAACACCAGCTAAAAGCTGCTGTGTTACCATGGGGATACTTGACTTGATACCACAGATAAAATCTTGTGAATGAAACGCTCTGACATGTCTTATTATTGACTTTCTGTTTCACCACAGAAAAAAAACACTGATTTGTTACAGCATTAGTCAACACGTACTCCAAGTGCCAAGAACCATACACATTCCACACACAGTACCGGTCAAACGCTTTAGAACACCTACTCATTCAAGGTTTTTCTTTATTTTTACTATTTTCTACATTGTAGAATAAAAGTGGAGATGTCAAAACTATGAAATAACACCTGGACAAATCAAAATATATTTGATATTTTTCAAAGTAGCCACCCGTTGCACACTCTTGGCATTCTCATTGTAAATAAGAATTTGTTCTTAACTGACTTGCCTTGTTAAATCAAATTCGAAAAAGAAACCATTATTGAGATGTGTGTGCTTGATGCATGTCCCACTTCTCAAAGTCAGGAGGCGTGGTCGACAGCGCCCACCTCATCTCTGCTGTCACATCCAACCTGGATCGATATTTGGTTTTAATGCAAACAAGAACACTGAATCCAGATTCACACAGATATGCTGGCGAAGGGTACCATGAGTTTTATGATGCTTTCAAGGCAACTGGGAACTCTGAAAAATACGAGGTCAGGAACCAAAAGTAAAAAAATATTTCCAACAATCGAGAACCACCAAGCCTCGGTGTGAAAAATAACATTGTCATGCTCTGATCCCATATGTCCACATAGTTTTGCGAACAAGCGTGCGAGCAGTGGATGTGGTTTGATGTAGTTTACAATCGAAGTCACCTGCTGCATTATATCGCAGAGTTCTGTGCCCAGCTCTTTTACCGCAAGTTGCTCTCAGTGTATCATACAATGGACATCTGGGGCCTCACAGCTAACGTCCATTTGGAGAACATAAACTGGGGAGTTGGAGTCATTCAGTCAGTTTCCTCTTCATTACTAGTAATAGCATACATTATTTGTTTAACAGTGTTACCTGACAAAAGGTATTGATGTGAGTTTCTGTGCCTCTGCCTCCCCACACATTGTTTTCACCATATCAATTGTAGCTGGTAATATCAAAGTCTCTGCAGTAGTGTGGTTTCATAGCGTAGCAGGCCTAGGGTAGCAGGCCTAGCCATTCATAGCGTAGCAGGCCTAGCCATTCATAGCGTAGCAGGCCTAGCCATTCATAGCGTAGCAGGCCTAGCCATTCATAGCGTAGCAGGCCTAGCCATTCACCGTGGGAATGGTTCAAGTGCAACGGTCAAGTGCCACCTTTTTCCATTATTTAATTTCTTTCATCACATTCCCAGTGGGTCAGAAGTTTACATAAACTCAATTAGTATTCGGTAGCATTGCCTTTAAATTGTTTAACTTGGGTCAAATGTTTCGGGTAGCCTTTCACAAACTTCCCACAATAAGTTGGGTGAATTTTGGCCCATTCCTCCTGACAGAGCTGGTGGTCCTTTGCTGTTGTTCTGGGATTGATTTGCACTTTTCGCACCAAACTACATTCATCTCTAGGAGACAGAGCGCGTCTCCTTCCTGAGCGGTATGACGGCTGCGTGGTCCCATGGTGTTTATATTTGCGTACTATTGTTTGTACAGATGAACATGGTACCTTCAAGTGTTTAGAAATTGCTCACAAGGATGAACCAGACTTTTGGAGGTCTACAATTTTTTTTCTGAGGTCTTGGCTGATTTCTTTTGATTTTCCCATGATGTCAAGCAAAAAGGCACTGAGTTTGGATGTAGGCCTTGAAATACATCCACAGGTACACCTCCAATTGACTCAAATTATGTCAATTAGCCTATCACAAGCTTCTAAAGCCATGACATCATTTTCTGGAATTTTCCTAGCTGTTTAAAGGCACAGTCGACTTAGTGAATGTAAACTTCTGACCCACTGGAATTGTGACACAGTGAATTATAAGTGAAATAATCTGTCTGTAAACAATTGTTGGAAAAATTACTTGTGTCATGCACAAAGTAGATGTCCGAACCGACTTGCCAAAACTATAGTCTGTTAACAAGGAAGTTGTGGAGTGGTTGAAAAATTTGTTTTAATGACTCCAACCTAAGTGTATGTAAACTCGTCAACTGTATATCAGGCGACCCCACATGGGGTCATGGCCCCCTAGTTTGGGGACTGGTGTCTTAAACAAATCTATGTTGAAAGGAAAGTATACACCTCACACACATGTTATGGGCTTCAAAAAAAGAATGCTGATATAGTGCAGGTGGCAGGTAGCTTAGTGGTTAGAGCGTTGGGCCAGTAACCAAAAGTTTGCTAGATTGAATCACTGAGCTGACGAGGTAAAAATATGTCGTTCTACCCCTGAACAAGGCAGTTAATCCACTGTTCCTAGGCCGTCATTGTAAATAAGAATTTGTTCTTAACTGACTTGCCTAGATAAAAAATATTTAGAGTTGAAATGTATAACATTTTGAGTTTGCATCCCAATATTACACTTTATATACATTATTATATACATTACAGAAGACTAAAATATAACAAAAACCATTTGAAATAGAAACCCCAGATATTCTGCAGTTTGTCTTTTATAATTATTATTGATGATGAAATTATGAAAAATATGAATAACATTCCACCCATGAGGCCAAAGCGGGCGCTTCAAGGCTAAAGAGGATGTGCTGAGTTCACTAGTGTTCAAAATCATTCAGAGGTGAAGACAGGGGAGAGAGAGTGACCCATTGAGAAATCCCTTAAAGGCCCTGCCTGGCTGACACACTCCACTGCAAACAAACAATAGCCCCCACGTGACCCATTTTCTCTCCAGTGGACCAATCAGACAAGGCCAAGGCCAGGCCAGGCCAGGGCAGACACCATTTCAGGAGCACCAAGTCACCCATGTTAGCATTGTGTGTGTGTGTGTGTGTGTGTGTGTGTGTGTGTGTGTGTGTGTGTGTGTGTGTGTGTGTGTGTGTGTGTGTGTGTGTGTGTGTGTGTGTGTGTGTGTGTGTGTGTGTGTGTGTGTGTGTGTGTGTGTGATCATTACCAATCCTAATTGTACTTATAAATATTATTTACATTAAAATAAAAATGTTTTCCAAAACGTGAACAGAGGACTATATTCAGAAAGTATTTCAAAACCCACACAAATTAGACTATTTGATTGACAACGATTCTTACTACTGTAACAATGTAAAAGTGCAAACAACTATTCAGAGACAATTTGTATCGGTAACCTCTCTCAATAAGGTTTAGTACAGATCAGGCCTGACACAAAATGTAGAAATAGTAACCTACTTTGACAACAATTCAGTGAATGCAACAATTATTAGATTTGGACATATACCATAGAGAAGATACAAACACAACAACTGTTCAGAGACAAACAAACACAACAACTGTTCAGAGACAAACAAACACAACAACTGTTCAGAGACAATAAAAGCACATCCCCATCCTGCAAAGTGGCACAGAACACGAAGAGCACCCAAAGGAGGTTTCTACACACCTCCCACTCCTTGCCCTGCGTCCACTCCAAATGCACACGACACACCCTCTCTTGTGCCCTTCAAACTTCACCTGCTCTCAAATGAGTAACAACTCGGTCCACACACCCTGGTGCCACACTCTTGGCTCCCATCTTCCTGCCACTGTACCCTTATCACAGTCCTTCAGGGACCAGTGCATGTGGTTTCTGGGAAGGAGCCTTCACAGGGTCCCCAACACAATGTAAGCATTTATGATGGCAATGTTGAGCATCCCCCAAAACACATACTTCCAACATGTTCTGCCTGTGCGTCCAACATTGTAAATGCTCCTCAGTTGGTCAAGATGGTCAACCCCACCCATTTTCTTGTTGTAATCCATTACAAGCTCTGGAACAGTAAAGAAAGAAAAAAAGAAAGAAAGAAAGAAAAATATATATTTTTTAAAAGAGAGAGAGAGAAGGGCAAGATAGGAGAGGGAAAGCTGGAGATTAAAGGGAACCCCAGTAGCTAACCCCAGTAGCGCAACTTCTGCCTTTTAGCCCTAAGGCCTACCTCTGGAAACCAGCTAACCCTACACATAGGATTAATTCATTCTAGTGCTGCTCTGCTACCTTCCTACGATCCAACGTTAAGCCAACTCTGAAGTTCAAAGACAGTCAAAGTTCCTCCATAGAAGCCCCTCCTCCGTAGGTATAATTCCGAATTCTGACTGGCAGCACAGTGTGTGTTTGTCTTTCATTATGATTAAACTGCTGTTACGGCAAAATACAATTTGCTCTTAACGACTTCCCTATACAGATTCAATCACTTACCCACCCCACAGCAAGTTGCTCTATCCACACTGACTGGTGAACAAATTTAAATGTGCGCTAAATGTAAAAATAAATACATGTATATTTCATAGGTTTAAAAATATTTAAACTGCTACTTTTTGTTTGGTTCGAACTGGTTCAGAATTGTATTTTGCTGGTCGGAACAGTGGAACGAAACATTGTTCTGGTCCGAACGAAACGATTGGAAAATAATTTTGGTTCCATGAAGGCTTTATTAATGAATCTGGTATATTCATTAATGGTGTGGGTTTAATTGAAGCCCAGTGGATTTAGCAGACATTCTATTAAGATTCCTCAAGTTAATCATCTTCCCATCAGAGACATTCTGGGCCCCAAATGTGCTAAATGCTCTGCAGTTGCAAAGGTGCCCGGGTAGCCTAGTGGTTAGAGTGTTGGACTAGTAACCAGAAGGTTGCAAGTTCAAACCCCCGAGCTGACAAGGTACAAATCTGTTGTTCTGCCCCTGAACAGGCATTTAACCCACTATTCCTAGGCTGTCATTGAAAATAAGAATTTGTTCTTAACTGACTTGCCAAGCCTACTTTTGATCAGAGTCCTATGGGTCGTGGTTAAAAGTAGTGTACTACATAGAGAATAAGGTGCCATTTGGGACACAAACAGTATCTCACCAGAGCGCCAACCATCCACCCTCACTTCCCCTGTCTAAAATAGACTGCAGAGATGAAACGCCACTCACCCTACATACAGCAGGGTAGGGTGACTGGGATGTTCTGCACATGGCCTCTATGTCAGGGCAACGCCTGGTTAGGCTGAGCATTTATAGCTTTTTTGGTACTTCCTCTTTTCACAGCAACAAGGAGAGGGAACAACTATTCTCACCGGTGTCAGTGTGTGTGTATCTTCCTGCCCTTTGCCCTTTCCGTGGGAGGATATACACACACTATAAGGAATTATATATCAGAGGGCACAAGATACACACACGCCGACACATTCTCTCTCACACACATCATCCAGAGGGGAGAATGTGTGAGTGACAGTTAATCTGCTTGGACCACCGGATTGTGTGCCTGATTGACTGCCTGATTGACAACCTGGCTGGTTGACTGCCTGACTGACTGACAGGTTTACTGAAGGCAAGGCAGACTGGACTAAAAACGGAGACACTAATCAATGTCAACGAGTAAAGATGAAACCTAAAAAACTCAGCTAAAAGACAGCTATTTTGGGTTTCTAAACAGACCAGAAATAATTTAGCAAACTCCTAGCAGCTCTGCTGTGAATCAGACAGTACATGATGCGTGGGCAGATAGGGGTGTAGACAAGTCTCATGTGGCGTAGCCTCGGCTATCAGTAGTGGTGTGTCAATGAGCTCTATAGGCCTAACCTTGGTAGTAAGTAAGTCTAGAGGACACTGCTATGGATTCAGCAGTTTCGCCAGCACAGCTGCACACAGTCCTTGGCCCTGCTCCCTGTCTCTCAACGCACACACACACGCACGCACACACACACACACACACACACACACACACACACACACACACACACACACACACACACACACACACACACACCTGTTTATCCCATTGAATGTGTATAGGCCTGGGAGCGAGGGGTGGAGGACTGTGTCTTTGGCATTCAGTCTCTTTATTGTGTTTCCACTGAAGCCATTTTACCTTGGCAAGTAATTCAATTCCTTACACCTAATGGTGTTAGTGTAAATCACTGAACATTTTAAACGTGTTAGGTTTTATCTCCTCGCTCCTTAAAGCCCAGTGTTTTGTTTCTGGAGCCCATTTTTCACTGTTTGATGGAACACAGATTCCACTCAGCCATTTCTGAAGGCAGGTGGCTCGGTCAGTTTTATGTGGGTTTGTTAGAGTCGGTCCCATTGGCTGTTCTTCTGCTGTGAGAGTGTAAGATTTCTGACCAGTCGCTGGCATCTTGATTGAATTGTGACCTGCCCTGTCCAGCCCATATAAACGGGGAGGCTTACAGTTTAGTTAGCAATAGCGTCCAATAAAGTTAAATTGAGTAAATAGGCATTTTATGGCTAATGCGAACCCTCCCATATGGCCTCTGGTCAACCACGGGTTAAGAGGATGTGCCCTCAATCAAGGGAGGAACTGAGCCCATTTCTAAGGGACAGTTTTATAGAGGTATCAGATAGGAGACTTCATAATGGATTCACTCCATCCATCCAAGTCTGACCCTGGGAGAATATTAAACATCAGCCCTTCACTTCCCTAAATTCAGCCCTCTATTCTAGATTGTTTTCTTACACACCTCCAAGGTCACCTTCAAGACCCCCGTCCCATAGTAGCAGTAACATCATACACCACACTGGGGGAGACTCCTCATGTCCAATAACACTTATGAACATGAGAGGCTAGTAGAAACCAAAAACATTTCCACTGAGGGGCTGGAGGGATTGAGAGAAAAGGAGGTAGAGATAGAGAGTGAGAAGGAGGGTGAATGTGTAGGTGTGGTACCGTGTTGTGTTATGTGGGTGTAGAATAGAGGAAGAGAGGTATCCAGGGTACTATATGGAATATGTCTGGGACTAGTGCCCAATGGGGAGATTAGATGGATGTGTGTGTGTGTGTGTGTGTGTGTGTGTGTGTGTGTGTGTGTGTGTGTGTGTGTGTGTGTGTGTGTGTGTGTGTGTGTGTGTGTGTGTGTGTGTGTGTGTGTGTGTGTGTGTGTGTGTGTGTGTGTGTGTGTGTATCAGGCACACTAATATATCCTGTGACACAGGGATTCCATAGTACAGTGATGTACTCACTGGGCTCCAACTCACTGAAAGGGTAAGAGAGGTGGAGGGGGAGGAGAGGGAGTGTGGCGGGGAACAGAAACAGCCAATCATGAGTCATGATGCTGCAGGATGCTGCTGTCTGTCGCTGTGGACCTCCAATCAGAACACCTCATGTAACATCCTGTACCAATGTGGGGGAGTGGGCATCTCTCATCAGACTAAAACCACTCCCACCCACTACTAGATAGATAGCCATTCCACAAGCCACTGCCAATCTGAAACATGATTGATGAAGTGTCCTTGAATTCAAAAGGCACCCTTTAAAAAACGTTTAATTCAAGCATGGCACCACCACTCCCCCTTTTTAGAGGTGCATAATTGCTTGCCTTACAGATTTAACTTGGTTTTGAGGTTGAGGATGGTGCATCCCATCTAATTGTAAGGGCAGGGCGGGGGGGGGGGGGGGGGGTGTATGACGTCATGGAAGAGCAGTTGGCCACGGCTGTGGCCAGAGGTTATGGTGGGGCGCTGTGTGAACATGACACCTGGTGTCACGCCACTCTCTGCTTTTGAGAGAAGTAGGCTCCACTATCAATAATCGATGAAAGACCCCTGTGCCTCCCCCTTGGCATACTGTGTGTGTATAGGAGGGGACAGGGAGGAATGTGCTGAATGCTTTAAACACACATGACATAGAGAGGAGGAGAGGAGAGCTAACAGAACATAGCCAACTGTGTCTGTCCTTGGAGCAATACAAAGGAAACAGTCACTGTTCTGCCCGGACCTAAGCCATTTATAGTCATTGGGCCAAATGAAGGAGAGGTGCCTTGACAATGACATGTGAATATATGCAAAACGAGTGCAGTGAGAGAGAATACTTGACCACTGTGACTGACACAAACTTAAGGAAAGCTTTGACTGTGTACAGACTCAGTGAGCATAGCCTTGCTATTAAGAGAGGCCACCGTAGGCAGATCGGTCTCTCAAGAGAAGACAAGCTATGTGCAGACTGCCCACAAAATGAGGTGGAAACTGAGCTGCACTTCCTAACCTCCTGCCAATGTATGACCATATTAGAGACACATATTTCCCTCAGATTACACAGATCCACAAACAATTCGAAAACAAATCCAATTTTGATAAAGTCCCATATCTATTGGGAGAAATACCACAGTGTGCCATCACAGCAGCAAGATTTGTGACCTGTTGCCACAAGAAAAGGGCAACCAGTGAAGAACAAACACCATTGTAAATACAACCCATATTTATGTGTATTTATTCTCCCCTTTGTACTTTAAGTATTTGCACATAATTACAACACCATATGACATTTGAAATGTCTCTATTCCTTTGGAACTTAGTGTGTAATGTTTACTGTTCATTTTTTTATTGTTTCAGAGAGAGAGAAAGAGTAGTGGAGAGAGATGGAGGAGGGAGAAGAGAAGGAAGGAAAAGAAAACCAAAATGAATGAAATTAGATGAGTCTGTGAATGAGTGCAGAGTGGGTTTACTGAGGAGTTCATAAAGTATGAAAATCTACCAGCCCCTCAAATTCTTTTACCAGCCCAAATGTTTTTGGTGCCACAATTACACACAAAAAACACATGAGCATGCTTAATAATGTTTATAAAACAAGAAATATACAGTATAATACTAGTAAGAAGTAATGTGGTATATTGCTTAATTTAATATTCTGTGACCCCAAAAATGTTCAGCTGTCCCTGTAAGGTTACCTTGGTAACAGGGACGCTCGAGTCCTCACCTGTGCCTGTGAGAATCTCACTAGTAGAGGCCGACGATGTCTATTTTCGCTAGCAGTGGAAGCAAACTCAAACATCAAAAAGAAACCTAGCTTGTGAACAAAACAATGTATAACATTTGTAATTGTTTTAAGATGGTCATACCAGGTATAATTTAGCTATTTGATTTTGAATTTTAGGACCCCTTTAGGTATAAAAATATATTTAAAACAATGATTTGATAAAATATTGAATTTGGCCTTTACTACTATAGTCCATAGAAACGCATTGAATAGCATTCAGAAAGGTACAAAAAAGACAGTAAAAAATGAATCATAAGGAAGGTTTTGAAGTGCCTGTCCTTTATCTAGGAGATATAACAAAGCTCAGGAAATAGATTCTAGGCAAAACCGTTCGTACGCTACAGACGTTTTTGTGAGAAGATCGATTTTCGAGATGTCTGACAAACACCTCTGTAGATCAGGCATCTTCCACCCCAGATGCGGAAGGCCGCCATAGGCGAATGCAGTGGCTCGAGAAGCAGCCCATGCAAAAGAACTCTAGCTTAAACTGATTTTGATGGGATTTTGTTTATTATGCTACTTAAATTGACACATGGGTGCGTCAATAGACTCTCTTAATTTTAGGCTCTTGTGGTAATGTTCAACTGAATGACCATTACATCAACACAATCACCTGGAAATCAAACAGTCCTACTAGTGTGCCGGTTCTACATTTTAATAGAATCATAATAATCATAATCTTAACCAATATGAAGATGAACACAAAACCAGTGCTTGACTTGGGATGAAAGAAGTGCAGGAGCTGTCTTTTTCACAGTGGGTCCATTAGACTATGTTCACCAACATTCACAAATGACATCATGCTATAGAGACCTCTGATTATTCATGGTTAAGGGTTCATACACCTATTCCAGGACTTTTAACCACGTGTTCATGACTATTATTATAGCCAACATGAAAAAGGTACGCTTTATTGACCCTGGAAGGCTGTGGCGTCTGATCCCATGTAGGCCTTCCATCTCCTGCCGTTGTGCCCTTGATCAAAGCACCCCCACAAAGTAGAACTGGACTGTTAGTCACATGTGGTCAACGTGGTCAACCCTCCATCTGGAGAGCTCTTGGGTGTACAGGTTTTGCTTTTGCTCCAGGCCTGAAACACTGCTTATCAACGTTCTGTTGAGCAGCTGATGTTTATGCTACAATGTGGTTAGACCAGGACTTGAAGAAAAGCCTGCACACCTAGTAGCTATCCTGGAGGATGGTTGCTGTCTTGATATAAAACATGGCAACATTAGGCCTACAACCAAATAAATTTTGTCTTTATAAAATGATTCCCTCATTAAATGAATCAGAGATCAAATGGATAAGTTAGGCTACTTCAAAGCAAGGTATGTAACTAGACATGTTTATATATAAAGGCTCAAATATTCATGTTTAAATGAAAGGAAAATCTATGCACAGCAAGTTACTTGTAAATTAGGCTATTCTTAGCAATTACATGGCTGCTGTTAGAAGGGAATCCCTGCTTCCCAACAGTGTATACTTATTTAGGCTGTCTACAGAACCACTGGAAACGTGACAACAACATTAATGCTTAGCTCCAGCCCAAGTCAAGCACCTCACAAAACTGACATTGGACCAGTCCTGTTCTGAGAGGAAACTGTGTTTCTCTGTGTTTCAGACCTAACCTGAGGGAGGTATGGAGGGAGGAGGAGGAGAGTGTGTCCTGCCCTTAGCTAGCCTCAGCAAGCCAAATTCATCACCACAACTCAAGAGGGAGAAGAGACATTTGTTATAGAAGATACGCCAGATGTTTGGTCATTGTCTCTCTTTCTCCTCTCTCTCTTTTTTCTTATTTTCTCTGCTCTTTCTCTCTCCATAGAGTCCAGAGCCTGTTCATGTGTTCCCTCCCTTCCTCCCTCTCGGCAGGGTGGAGGTGAGGCTTGGACAGCTCTTGGCCCTCTCCTTCCTTAATACAGAGGAGAAATATGTTTTGGCTTCTTCCAGCCAAGCCTTTGGCTCTGGCTCAATACCTCCCTCCATACCTCCCTCCTCCCTCCCTCCATACCTCCCTCCTCCCTCCCTCCATAACTCCCTCCTCCTCGCTCCATACCTCCCTCCTCCCTCCCTCTATAACCCCCTCCTCCTCCTCCCTCCATAACTCCCTCTTCCATACCTCCATAACTCCCTCCTCCTCCTCCCTCCATAACTCCCTCCTCCATGCCTCCCTCCATACCACCCTCCCAGCATCTGCGCATTAAATCAGAACTGGCCCGTCTTTTTTTCCCCACCTCTCGATCCCATTGTTTCTGGTTTAGTTCCAGGGATGTTAAAGGAAACAGAACTCAGAAACACCACAATTCCACAGCCATTTCCGTCCAGGCGCAAACCACTCACCAGAGAGGGGTGTCTCCAATCAGTCTCTATCCAACTAGCAGGTAGCCATTTTCCTCATTCATTCATTAATATGTTATTGTTACAGCTCAAACCACCACTGTCAGGTCAGGTTACCCTGTCTCCCCTCATCCTCCCTCCCATAGCTCACTGAGCGCTTAGCAACTAGCGTTTATCGGGAGAGCACACACTAGCTTCTCTGCACAAACACTATCCTACAACAAAGAGCCAGAGGGAGAGAGGGCGAGATAAAGAGAGAGAGAGAAAGACTGATGGAGAGCTGACAAGCCCCAAAGGAGAGAGATTGTAAGACCTCAGGCAGGACTGGTGTGTGTGTGTGCGCGTGCATGTGTGCAAGTGTGTGTGTGAGAGTGTGTGTGTGTGTGTATGCATGCGTGCACGTGTGTGTGTGTGTGTGTGTGTGTGTGTGTGTGTGTGTGTGTGTGTGTGTGTGTGAGAGTGTGTGTGCGCGTGTGTGGATACACATGTGTATAAGAGCTTGAGGAGTTGCTTTGATAGGGGAAATAAGCTCTATAAAGCATCATATAGAGACAGTTGGTCAACAGCATGTTCATTCCACTGATTCATATTATGACCACAGGCTTATCGATACACAACCACCGTAGAACCATGTCTCTCCTCTCCTGCTGGGTGAAGAAAAGACTGCAAAGGAGGGTTCAGGACTTCCCAGAAACATGTGAAACCTATATCTGCATCTACATCCCTACTGTCTGTCAACACTGACCATGTACATTTAGCAGACGCTCCTACCAGAAATATATTTTCAGACTGATCCCACTGTGGGAATCGAACCCACTCCCCTTTTCCACATTATTACGTTACAATATATTTTTTAAATGGATGAAATACTCCCCCCCCCCCCTTATCAATCTACACACACAATATCCCACAATGACAAAGCAAAAACAGATTTTTAGAAATGCTTACAAAATGTATTAAAAATAAAAAACAGAAATACCTTATTTCCATAAATATTCAGACCCTTTGCTATGAGACTCGAAATTGAGTTCAGGTGCATCCAGTTTCCATTGATCATCCATGAGCTGTTTCTACAACTTGATTGGAGTCAACCTGTTGTAAATTCAATTGATTGGATATGATTTGGAAAGGCACACACCTGACACAGGTCCCACAGTTGACAGTGCATGTCAAAAACCAAGCCATGAAGTCGAAGGAATTGTCCATAGATCTCAGAGAAAGGATTGTGTCGAGGCACAGATCTTAGGGAAGGGTAGCAACATTTCTATATCATTGAAGGTCCCCATGAACACAGTGGCCTCCATCATTCCTAAATAGAAAAAGTTCCTAGAGTTGGTCGCCCAGCCAAACTGAGCAATCTTGGGAGAAGGTCCTTGGTCCGAGAGGTGACCAAGAAACCGATGGTCACTCTGACAGAGCTCCAGAGTTCCTCTGTGGAGATGGGAGAACCTTCCAGGAGGACAACCATCTCTGCTGCACTCCACCAATCAGGCCTTTATGGTAGAGTGGCCAGATGGAAGCCACTCCTCAGTAAAAGGCACATGACAGCCCGCTTGGAGTTTGCCAAAAGGCACCTAAGGACTCTGAGACCATGACAAATAAGATTATCTGGTCTGATTAAACCAAGATTGAACTCTTTGGCCTGAATGCCAAGCGTCACATCTGGAGGAAACCTGACACCATCCCTACAGTGAAGCATGGTGGTGGCAGCATCATGCTATGGGGATGTTTTTCAGCGGCAAGGACTGGGAGACTAGTCAGGATTGAGGGAAAGAACAGAGCAAAGTACAGAGAGATTCTTGATGAAACCCTGCTCCAGAGCGCTCAGGACCTCAGATTGGGGTGAAAGTTCACCTTCCATCAGGACAACGACCCTAAAGCATACAGCCAAGACAACGCAGAAGTGACTTCGGGACAAGTCTCTGAATATTCCTTGAGCGGCCCAGCCAGAGCCCGGACTTTAACTCGATCGAACATCTCTGGAGAGACCTGGAAATAGCTGTGCAGCGATACTCCCCATCCAACCTGACAGAGCTTTAGAGGATCAGCATTGAAAAACGGGAGAAACTCCCCAAATACAGGTGTGCCAAGCTTGTAGCATCATACCCAATAAGACTTGATGCTGTAATTGCTGCTAAAGGTGCTTCAACAAAGTCCTGAGTAAAGGGTCTGAATACTTATGTAAATGTGATATCAGTTTTTTTTAACATATTTTAAAAATAAATAAATTAGCAACATTTCTACAAACCTGTTTTTGCTTTGTCATTATGGGGTATTGTGTGTAGATTGATGAGGGGGAAAAACTATTTAATCCATTTTAGAATAAGGCTGTAATGTAACAAAATGTTGAAAAAGTCAAGGGGTGTGAATACTTTCCGAATGCGCTGTACACAGCTGGCACATACTGACTGCACTGACAGTCAAAGGGAGGGACACTGAGAGAAGAGGAAAATAGAGAGAAATACCAGACAGCGGTGGCTTGCAGGCATTGCTGACATTTGGTATTGATTCCCCAGGTTTTTTATTGCCACTCCACTCTTAAAAGCCTATTGGACAACTACAGGGAGAACCCCATTGGTCCTGAGGGTCCGCCCAGGACTTTGATCTCTCCTGGTTTTCCCCTTGCTCCGTAGAAAACAGGGAGAACCCCATTGGTCCTGAGGGTCCGCCCAGGACTTTGATCTCTCCTGGCTTTCCCCTTGCTCCGTAGAAAACAGGGAGAACCCCATTGGTCCTGAGGGTCCGCCCAGGACTTTGATCTCTCCTGGTTTTCCCCTTGCTCCGTAGAAAACAGGGAGAACCCCATTGGTCCTGAGGGTCCGCCCAGGACTTTGATCTCTCCTGGTTTTCCCCTTGCTCCGTAGAAAACAGGGAGAACCCCATTGGTCCTGAGGGTCCGCCCAGGACTTTGATCTCTCCTGGTTTTCCCCTTGCTCCGTAGAAAACAGGGAGAACCCCATTGGTCCTGAGGGTCCGCCCAGGACTTTGATCTCTCCTGGCTTTCCCCTTGCTCCGTAGAAAACAGGGAGAACCCCATTGGTCCTGAGGGTCCGCCCAGGACTTTGATCTCTCCTGGCTTTCCCCTTGCTCCGTAGAAAACAGGGAGAACCCCATTGGTCCTGAGGGTCCGCCCAGGACTTTGATCTCTCCTGGTTTTCCCCTTGCTCCGTAGAAAACAGGGAGAACCCCATTGGTCCTGAGGGTCCGCCCAGGACTTTGATCTCTCCTGGCTTTCCCCTTGCTCCGTAGAAAACAGGGAGAACCCCATTGGTCCTGAGGGTCCGCCCAGGACTTTGATCTCTCCTGGCTTTCCCCTTGCTCCGTAGAAAACAGGGAGAACCCCATTGGTCCTGAGGGTCCGCCCAGGACTTTGATCTCTCCTGGCTTTCCCCTTGCTCCGTAGAAAACAGGGAGAAGCCCATTGGTCCTGAGGGTCCGCCCAGGACTTTGATCTCTCCTGGCTTTCCCCTTGCTCCGTAGAAAACAGGGAGAAGCCCATTGGTCCTGAGGGTCCGCCCAGGACTTTGATCTCTCCTGGCTTTCCCCTTGCTCCGTAGAAAACAGGGAGAAGCCCATTGGTCCTGAGGGTCCGCCCAGGACTTTGATCTCTCCTGGCTTTCCCCTGCTCCGTCCGTAGAAAACAGGGAGAAGCCCATTGGTCCTGAGGGTCCGCCCAGGACTTTGATCTCTCCTGGCTTTCCCCTTGCTCCGTAGAAAACAGGGAGAACCCCATTGGTCCTGAGGGTCCGCCCAGGACTTTGATCTCTCCTGGTTTTCCCCTTGCTCCGTAGAAAACAGGGAGAAGCCCATTGGTCCTGAGGGGTCCGCCCAGGACTTTGATCTCTCCTGGCTTTCCCCTTGCTCCGTAGAAAACAGGGAGAAGCCCATTGGTCCTGAGGGTCCGCCCAGGACTTTGATCTCTCCTGGTTTTCCCCTTGCTCCGTAGAAAACAGGGAGAACCCCATTGGTCCTGAGGGTCCGCCCAGGACTTTGATCTCTCCTGGCTTTCCCCTTGCTCCGTAGAAAACAGGGAGAACCCCATTGGTCCTGAGGGTCCGCCCAGGACTTTGATCTCTCCTGGCTTTCCCCTTGCTCCGTAGAAAACAGGGAGAAGCTTCGGAAAGGTGCGACGCTCTAATTGGCTACGAGCAGACCAAACTCAAAGCAGCTGTCAAGTGAGGGAGAAAATCTGACAGAAGAGAGAATGCTTCATTAAATACGACAAGAAAGTGCAATCTGGATATTCTTTTAAATAATTTAACACAGCCGGGTGAATTACGTCTGATTTCTCTAACACTGCAAAGTGCAGTCGAGGAGCACCCAATCTGAAGCTGTAATGGTGAACTACACATTCGCTAACTACCAATCACAAAGTGCCTTGTTTCAGTGCCAGGTAGGTGGAGCTTAATCACTGATCTATGTTCACCTTACATGTTACTTTTATTTCTTATTCTTATCCATATTTTTTTAAACTGCATTGTTGGTTAGGGGCTCGTTAGTAAACATTCCACTGTACCTGTTGTATTCGGCCCATGTAACTAATAACATTTGATTTGATTTGAGTTTGATGAAACCAGATCATGATCATGTCCATCAAGTTTAACTATACACAACTGGCCCCAAACCATCCTCCACCTCCCCCCACACTATCACTGTCTAGTTCTGCATGTCTGTTTCTCTAACAATAAACCCACTGTAATATACAGTGGGGCAAAAAAAGTATTTAGTCAGCCACCAGTTGTGCAAGTTCTCCCACTTAGAAAGATGAGAGGCCTGTAATTTTTCATCATAGGTACACTTCAACTATGACAAACAAAATGAGAAAGAAAATCCAGAAAATCACATTTTTCACATAAATTCTTTTTTAATGAATTTATTTGCAAATTATGGTGGAAAATAAGTATTTGGTCACCTACAAACAAGCACGATTTCTGGCTCTCACAGACCTGTAACTTCTTCTTTAAGAGGCTCCTCTGTCCTCCACTCGTTACCTGTATTAATGGCACCTGTTTGAACTTGTTATCAGTATAAAAGACACCCGTCCACAACCTCAAACAGTCACACTCCAAACTCCACTATGGCCAAGACCAAAGAGCTGTCAAATGACACCAGAAACAAAATTGTAGACCTGCACCAGGCTGGGAAGACTGAACCTGCAATAGGTAAGCAGCTTGGTTTGAAGAAATCAACTGTGGGAGCAATTATTAGGAAATGGAAGACATACAAGACCACTGATAATCTCCCTCGATCTGGGGCTCCACGCAAGATCTCACACCGTGGGGTCAAAATGATCACAAGAACGGTGAGCAAAAACCCCAGAACCACACGGGCGACCTAGTGAATGACCTGCAGAGAGCTGGGACCAAAGTAACAAAGCCTACCATCAGTAACACACTACGCCGCCAGGGACTCAAATCCTGCAGTGCCAGACCTGTCCCCCTGCTTAAGCCAGTACATGTCCAGGCCTGTCTGAAGTTCGCTAGAGTGCATTTGGATGATCCAGAAGAAGATTGGGAGGATGTCATATGGTCAGATGAAACCAAAATAGAACTTTTTGGTAAAAACTCAACTCGTCGCGTTTGGAGGACAAAGAATGCTGAATTGCATCCAAAGAACACCATACCTACTGTGAAGCATGGGGGTGGAAACATCATGCTTTGGGGCTGTTTTTCTGCAAAGGGACCAGGACGACTGATTAGTGTAAAGGAAAGAATGAATGGGGCCATGTATCGTGAGATTTTGAGTGAAAACCTCCTTCCATCAGCAAGGACATTGAAGATGAAACGTGGCTGGGTCTTTCAGCATGACAATGATCCCAAACACACCGCCCGGGCAACGAAGGAGTGGCTTCGTAAGAAGCATTTCAAGGTCATGGAGTGGCCTAGCCAGTCTCCAGATCTCAACCCCATAGAAAATCTTTAGAGTGAGTTGAAAGTCCGTGTTGCCCAGCGACAGCCCCGAAACGTGAAGGATCTGGAGAAGGCCCGTATGGAGGAGTGGGCCAAAATCCCTGCTGCAGTGCGTGCAAACCTGGTCAAGAACTACAGGAAACGTATGATCTCTGTAATTGCAAACAAAGGTTTCTGTAACAAATATAAGTTCTGCTTTTCTGATGTATCAAATACTTATGTCATGCAATAAAATGCAAATGAATTACTTAAAAATCATACAATGTGATTTTTTTTATTTTTGTTTTAGATTTCGTCTCTCACAGTTGAATTGTACCTATGATAAAAATTACAGACCTCTACATGCTTAGTAGGAGAACCTGCAAAATCGGCAGTGTATCAAATACTTGTTCTCCCCACTTTTGGGAAATAAATCGAAACGCGCGTACAACTTCCAGCGGAAAGGTCGGACGAAAATTCCAAAAAGTTATATTACTGGTGGTAGAAACATATCAAACTATGTATAGAATCAATCTTTAGGATGTTTTTATCATAAATGTTCAATAATGTTCCAAAAGGGAGAATTCCATTGTCTGTAGAAAAGCAATGGAACGAGAGCTACCTCTCATGTGAATGCGCGTGACTGAGCTCGAGGCTGCTGGCCAGACCTCTGACTCATTCCCCTCTCATTCGGCCCCCCTTCACAGTAGAAACAACGTTCTAACGACAGTTGACATCTAGTGGAAGCCGTAGGAAGTGCAACATAACCAATATCCCACTGTGTATTCGATAGGGGCTGAGTTAAAAAACTTCAAATCTCAGATTTCCCACTTCCTGTTTGGATTTTTTTTCTCAGGTTTTTGCCTGCCATATGAGTTCTGTTATACTCACAGACATCATTCAAACAGTTTTAGAAACTTCTATCTTCTAACTTTCTATCAATACTCAATACTAATCTGGGACTGAGTAGGAAGCAGTTTACTCTGGGCACGCTTTTCATCCAAAAGTGAAAATGCTGCCCCCTATCCCAAAGAAGTTAAGGGCTTGTAAGTAAGCATTTCACGGTAAAGTCTACACTTGTTATATTCGGCACAAGTGGAAAATAAAGTTTGATTTGGAAGCAGTTACACCACTACAAGACAAATGGCCTGTGGAGACTGCTGAGCATGTAGAGATGGATGCAAACACAGATTTGTTGTACTGCAGCCTGCGACTGGGGCTTTGTCCCGACAGAGATCGCCAATATGGACGCTTTTCCAAAAGGGCAGGCAGGGACATGTGATGAAAAGAATGTATGAGAGGGATATTCCAGTTTTTTTTCTTACAAGAGCTGTCTGTCACCATAGCTGCAACTGAGGGAAGTTTGTGGTTGGAGATTTGGCATGGAAACCAGCAAAAACACATACACACCGACATATACAGAAACACTTGAGAGGGTGACTACCCATGGCACCCTGTGTGTGTGTGTGTGTGTGTGTGTGTGTGTGTGTGTGTGTGTGTGTGTGTGTGTGTGTGTGTGTGTGTGTGTGTGTGTGTGTGTGTGTGTGTGTGTGTGTGTGTGTGTGTGTGTGTGTGTGTGTGTGTGTGTGTGTGTGTGTGTGTGTGTGTGTGTGTGTGTGTGTGTGTGTGTGTGTGTGTGTGTGTGTGTGTGTGTGTGTGTGTGTGTGTGTGCGCGTGTTAGAGCCCTGCACACGCATGAATCTTGAATCTTGAGCCCTAGCCATGCCCGCGAGGTTCAGGCAGTACCCTACTCAGGCCCAATTGCTTCTGCCAAATTTAAGGCCCGGCCCGGCCCTGCCTGTAACCAGAAATACCTTCCTCCGTTAGTATATCCATTAGCTGCTCCTCTCTGTCTGTCACTCGCTCTGCATGCGCTCTGCTCATGGTGGTTCTGAGTCTGAACATCCATAGCAACGGCTCTGCTTGGCTCAATGTCGAGAAATGAGACAGCAGCTACTTTTCGTCACTCAGACAAAACTCAAGAAACATTATTATGTTCTGTGAAATAATCTCTCCTGTCTTATATTTGACGAGGTTGAAACTATTCTGACACCATGTTATGATCTTAGATATGACTGTACAGAGCACGAGCAAATGGCTCAGCTTCAAAATGTTAACGATTCATTTAGTGATACCCTGCCAGTACCCTAGTTATTGATGAAAAGATTGGCCTATCTGGCCTTAACCTGAGGTATAATGTTGGGGCCTATCGGGCTCGGGTCGGGTAGCAGAAATCTAGTGTGTGTGCTGTTGGGCTGTGCCGTCTGTCCAGGGCGGGAGCAGGTCCGTCTGCTGCTCTTCCCCATGGTGGGGGTCATTGTCCTACTCTACCCCAGGCCTAGATAAAATGCCCAGCCCAGAACAACAGCAGACCGCAGCCAGGCATTTTGACTCTCACTGGAGGTCTGACTGCAGCCTGGAGACACCCCACCCATCTGCCCTGATCACGCCCACACACAGCCAGCTAGGCCGTCTACAATATGGCTATATCCTACAGCACAAGACAAACCAACCATCTACTCCTACAAACAGGCTGTAAACCATGTCTGACAGAACACAAGCAACTCACCAAGTGATATTCTGAACAAAAAACGACTAATCCTATCTAGCACCGTGCTCCAAGTCATGTATGAAATTCTCTCAACCAGAACAAAGGGACCATTTTCCTGTAGTATTGGTCCCAGGGCTCATCAGGGGGGATTCTTCCCTCGTTGCCTCTACTGTAGAGGGAGAAAGAGCAGTCTCCTCACCAGCTGGCTCTGTGAAGAGATCCACTCCCCCATTCCTCCTCTCATCCAACCCTCCATCCACCCCCTCCTCCACTCTGAGCCTTTTGGTTTCACTCCCCTGTTTGCCTTCTGTGGTTACACGGGCTTCCGATGCCACAATCACTCAACAGTGGAGGCTGAAAAAGGCCTTTAAGAGTCCCTGGCAGTCACACAACCCCCCCCCCACCCACACACACACACACTAATCCAGTGTGAAAAAGGGGTCATTGTGCCACACAGTAGTACTAGTGAATGCGGGGTTGGCTGGAGGTAATGCTGACTGCTTTACTGTTTTAAATGCCTGTTAAACCAATCATTCCTCTCCATCGTCCGCCCACACACGCAGTCACACACACACACACGCGCGCGCACACGCAGTCACACACACACACACACACACACACACACACACACACACACACACACACACACACACCTCCTCCTGGCAGCCCACTCACATTCACACAGACACTGCTGCTGTGACCATGCTACAGTTCCCTGTCATGTCAGCTGATGGCTGCATCATACAGAATTTACATTGGGAGTGAAACTCCCCTGACACACACCACTACACGGCTCACAGTTCTCACAAGCCTGGGTATTGTAAGCATGTGTTTCAAGTCAGTGTGTTTGATGCCTGTGTACACGCACGCACACAAACACGCACAGTCACCCACGCACAGACACTCACCCACATACACACACTGTGGCAGTGATGAAATTGTCCCGATTGAATCAGAGGTCAGGGACACCAAGCCCCTTTATATGACACCACACCACAGCCTGGCTTCATGGCTCCCTGGACTGACACACTTCTACCAACATCACATCTCAACTACTAACATATTTAATCAATGACACACAGAGAAAGCGGGGGGTCGTCCAACAGCCACAAAGGGCCAGAGGCTGTGTTCAATCCAAGACACAGGAAATAACTCTGGGGATGGCCAAGGATTGTGACTGTCTAACATAAGGCCCTTGCAAGAGTCGGCCGTGGGAGGGATGGTGGGGTGGACAAAGTGTCCCTTTCGGCTAAGCTTAGGTCAGGTCTGCCCGTTTTTGGTACAACGACAACCAGCCTCAAATAATAAAAAAACAGGTCCTGGATCAGCATTCCCCTACCCAAACCTTCCAATGAATCATGGTAGTATAAATAATACATGTTCCCCTGGATTACACATGTCTATGACAAAGTCAAACAAGAGACCTATACATTCTGGGGGGTGCTGTGTCCACCTCTTTCTCATTTCAACACATGCTCAGGTATACTGGCTAGGCCACATCAACTCTCTCTCAAAGTCTCTAGACAGGACCAAGGCAAATCAACATGTCAAAGCCTAACCTGAAATATAAGGCTAACACATAGGCTCAAATCTAAATGATATGGTTAATATGACGGTAATGAAAATGTTAAATAATGAGAGAGATTGCATAAACGACGGCCTCAGATTTCACAAGTATAAGCAGGTCATTTGCATGTTTCATACATCCTCCGACCTCTCTACCCCTCTGTGTAGGTGATCCGTGTCATAGGTACAGGGGCCATGTGTGTACGTTTAGGGTAAGTGTACCTATTAAGCACACCAAAATCTAAGTTTAGACATTTCTAAAATACTGTATACTGCCTTAATATCTGTAAGAAAAGTGGAGAAAAAATTAAATGTGAAGTATTTGATCAAATATGCCCAGAGTGGGTTTAATGGGTGTTCAAAATAAGCCCACTTCATAAATAATCTATTTTCATTTCCAAATGTTCCAAATGTACATTTCTTATGTAAAATGTGATTATTTTTAATAATTGTAGGGGAGATTAATATAAACTGATGATTACTATTCATCATGAAAGTAGCCCTCATAACAGGGCCCAATGGTATACACAGAGATCAATGTGGAATTCAGGTCTTGTCAAACAGTACGTACCTGATTTAACTAATCAACTAATCATAGACTTCAATCAAGACATGACTGGTTGAATCACGTGTGTTATTGCTTGGTTATAAACTAAATGTACCCTCACTGGCCCACTGTGGATAAGAAGCCATGCACAAAGACTAGAACACACACAACTTTCAATGAATTATCTGAAAGCTGATTCACATTTGCTGTACTGCTATTCTTGTTGCTTAGTTCAACTAGTCTTCCTAAAGCCTGTCTGAAGACTGTTTCAAATCTCCCTCTCTACTGTTGTATTACAAAGGTACAGGTGGTGGACCAACAAACGGAATCACCTGGATGAATGAAGGACAACAATATGACAATGCCCCCACCCAAAAGTACATGAGTAGTCGCCCAATAGACATCTTTTTGTCCACCATTCGTTTGCCTTTTTGTCCATCACTTGTAGGTCTTCTACTGTATCTCAGTTATGCCTGAAACCTGCTCTTATTCTTCTCACTCTGCGTCAACGACTACCTGTCCACTCCAAACGTTTTGGAGAGAGTACAGAGGTTTCTAGTTGTTCCTCATCTTGGTAAAGACACCAGGGCCAGATGCATAATATGCAGAACTGTAGTTTGTGTGTTTTAATCAACTTCAATCTAAAGAAGAAAAAAGATTTATGCTCATGTTCATTGAATATTAGGAATATCAACATACTATCCCCATGTGGTTCAATGCAAACCCTTAATAGGAGCACACTGGGCTTAATAGGAGCACACTGGGCTTAATAGGAGCACACTGGGCTTAATAGGAGCACACTGGGCTTAATAGGAGCACACTGGGCTTAATAGGAGCACACTGGGCTTAATAGGAGCACACTGGGCTTAATAGGAGCACACTGGACTTAATAGGAGCACACTGGGCTTAATAGGAGCACACTGGGCTTAATAGGAGCACACTGGGCTTAATTGGAACAACAGTCATTTATGGTAAAAAAATAGAGAATAGCAAAGTCTACTCATAAAATATTTGGAAACCAATGGTTTGGGGTATAAATATACACAGTTAGTATTAATCATATTGAACAATATGTATTTATTGCCATTCGCATTCTGCATAGAGGGGGTGCTTTTGGTGCTACTGTACCTTTTAAGCCCACCTGAGATAAATGTCAAATTTACACAAATGTAATCTATGTATACAATGGAAGGTTAATTTAACAGTAAAACAAGACAAAATGCATTAAAAAGGGTATGCTGTGAATGCCTGAAATCTATTATCTTGATGCAGTTGCAAGTTATGTTGCTTTTGTGTGACTGTGACATGCAGGCATGAAAAACCCATATATTCAATTGGCAAGAGATAGTCATTACTGCCCATGAAATATGCTATCATGTGCATACATCAGTACAACAATCTCTTAATATTACATAAAGTATTTGAAAATGGCCACTAGTGGGAACTGTTTATTTAGTTGAAACAAACACTAAACAGCAGAAATGTAAAAAAAAAAGAAAACCGTCATTATTTGAATCCAAAGATGGAAGTGAGTTTAACGGGTATGTGGGCTTAATAAGTACACTTACCCTAGATGTGTGTCTAATTCCACCCAATCTGTAGGTTTAACCAGTTTACCCCCTACCCATGTGAAATAGGTCACAGAGATAATGATATGAAGCTTATGAGGCCATCGGTAAACCAAAGAGGATAAATTGAATTGGACAAACACAACATAGGCTGCCTCAAATAATCCCTACATTTGAGGAGCCCTCTTTCACTCCCTTTAAAATCCACCTACTTATAGCCAAGATTATGAGCTTCTCTATATCTCACCTGAACTCTTTCATCCACTTTCAGTTTGAACTTCTTCCCTCAGTCTTACATTTCCATGTGACTATTTCTGTCCCCTCTCTTTTGATAGTGTTTAAGTGAGTGTGTCCCAATTTTCATGTTCTGTATTTCATCAATTTAAGTCTTTCCTTGGAATGTGAATAGCTACAACTAGCTTCCATTCTCCTGCTGGTGAGATGAAGGTCTATTTCAGGCTATGCATGAGGAAGAGGGTCTGTCAGAAAGCTGCCTGAACGTAAATCATGAAATCATCTGGTCAGTTGTACTGCTTCCCTGACGCTACATTGAGAAAGCTAGCTGTCTGTACCTGTGTTTAGAATCCTACACATTTTGGGAACATTTTGTCAGCCCAAGCTTCTCCTGGTTTCTTCTCCGTTGAATGACGCTTGTATGTGAGCACTGAGAAGGAGAAGTTGTCTTCCCTCACTCACTCTAATTCCATCTTTCACGCTCCTTCTCTCTCTCTCAATCTAAAGATTAGACATTTTAGATTGACCACCATGAATACAGTTAATCCTGAAAAACACCCACTCCAACAGGCCAAAGGGACAATTAGTTTGGTGTTTACACCAAGGCCATCTACCACGGGGAGAGAGATAGACCATGGAGTGGAGAAGAGGAAGAAGAGAGTGAGTAGAGAGGACGAGGAGAGAAGCCCTAGCTAGCAGATGGCCTGAATCGTCCACAGAGAGTATTCTCGCTCTCTCCAGAGTCAGGGCAGCCATTAAGAGAAAAGCCTTCTGCTAGAGGACCATTTCACTGTGAACACTCACTCCAGCATAGCGAGGAGGAATCCAACAGCCCAGCTAGCTGTAGAACGAACAAACAGCCTCCAGCACCTGGTCATGACACATGCATACACTCACATGTACGCTTGGGCACACACACACTCACGCAAACACACACTCGCATGCACACAAACCCACTGCTTACAGCCCCAAGATGTGTGTGAGTTTGTTTGTGTGTGTGTATTCTGTTACGCAACGGGAGAGCTCTTCCCATCTGTGCCTCTACAGCCCCCGCATCCCTGACCAGTGAAGCAAGAAACCATATATCAGCCTTGCACTCTGCCTCAGCTTTATCCTCTTCCTCCTCATCCTCACCATCATCCTCACTCAGCCAACCACTATCAGGAAACATATCCTATTCTCCGTCCCAGGAGCGTCATCTAACAGATTCCATACATTTCAAAATCCAGATTATCCCCCAAATACATGAGTGCAAAATCTCCCACATTGTCTGTGGCATTGTAACTGACCCCGCTCTGCCTATTGTTGTGTGAAATGTACTAAAACAAAGAGACCAGACAAGAGTGAGATAATCCCACAGATCACAGCTGGGAAGGAGTAAGAGCGTTAGCCACATGCTAGGCCTCTTACTGTGCAGCCTGCCTGCAGCCCCAGCAAGCCAGCCAGCCAGCCAGCCAGCCAGCCAGCCAGCCAGCCAGCCAGCCAGCCAGTCTAGCATAGAGCAAGGCCAGAGAAATGAGAGATGGACACTGTTTGTGGAGGGATTTTCAATAAGAGGGTGGCTATGTGCTATTCATCACTTTCAATCTTTACAAGTGTGAGCGCATGTCACTGGAAGCAAAGCAGGTATACCCTACAGGCCTGAATTCAACAATCATGAATGATGTCCCTATAGATGAAAATGGGTCAACAGTAATGAAGACTCTGAAATGATTAAGAATACAAGGAGATATTTTTGACTCGCAGAATACAGATCATTCCCAATCAAAGAGAACATCACCAATGCTGGAGCGAGAGAGAGTCTGTTTCCTGTCACACCCTCAGTACAGGGGTTAGTGCAGCTGCTGCACACTAACCCCCCCACCCCACCACCCCCACCACCACCACCACCAGAGCAGAGCAGACAGTCTTATCTGCCTCTCTGCACACACACAGGGCTCATCCTGGCACAGGAACAGGTGCCTGCTGCCAACGACCCACAGCTTGATCAACGACCCACAGCTCGGTCTGCTCTAATAGGGTGCCAGGGCTTCTGCGGGAGGGCGGGCTCTAAAACGCCACTCACCTTGTCAGCAGAAAGCCCAGGGAAACCAGGTCAGAAGGAGCCACGTCACATGACACCACTGCAGCTAGCGCATTTGAACCCAACCGCCCAAGCCTCTAGCTCCGAGCTAACCACTCTGTTAGCTCCAGACATAATTGGGCCTGGAGACGACGAACAGGTTAAAGATATTACTGAAGATGATTGTTTGGGGAGAGAGAGAGGGGAAGAGATAGCTTTCTTTTGTCCAGGACTACAGTAAAAGCTTTTTAGAAAAAAGCTGGTTGGGTTTCAGAAATAGTCGTGGACTGAGTCAAAAGCCTCTCTCAGCCGGCGTCCCAAATGGCATTCGTTCCCACATATAGTACACTGCTTTTGTAGTGCACTACATAGGGGACATGGCATGCATTTGGGACACATCCTCTGTCTCCCATAGTTGGCTGGCTGAGGCTCACAAACACCTGTGGTTGGAATTCCACGCACGGAACCCTGGGATCCAAGCGTGTGTCTGAGGAAGACCTCCCTGTCTCAACTCGGACTGACTGCATTTGTTATTCACTCAACTGAACTCACATTCCAGGAAGATAGAGGTAACTCTCCTACACAAGGCCACTCAGAAGACACAGTCAGGTATAAACACAAACACACACAGTCACTGAGTGACACACACACTTTGAGGCTCATGTATCCCTCTATCCTCTTCACAAAGAGCGTACCTGCTCAGAGACAAGGTGGAGAAGACAACAGCGTCAAAATGCACTGAGAGAAGAGTGAATGAGGAGGGGAAAGCTGCTTACCCAGACAAAAGAAAACAATGCTCACAATTCATTGTTCTGCGATTTGTAGGAGGAGCCCCATGTCTCACAAGGTTTAGTGGAACTATGACCGTGTAATGAACAGACAGTGAAGAGATCACCGAGTAGGCAGGTTTCTATGGTTTGTCTCAGTCAGGAGGTCAAACCTGACATTTCAGCCAAGGAACATGTAAAGTACCAGAAACTACACACAATAATCAAGTGCACCAATTCCAGGACCAGCAGTTGTGAGATTGCAATTGAAACCATTAGATTTCACTAGTTTAGATGGTCTAGACTAAATCCTACCGGTGTGTATGATGAGACTATGAACACATCCCCCTTCCTCCATACATGGCAGTCAGTCAACCCTGCCAGGCAGCGGTCAGCGTGCAACAGCCTCTTAAATCTCCAGACATGAACGGAGCAGCGACTAGAGCTAAGATTAGAGGGCAGCCGCCACTCACCCAGGTCTCCATGGAAACTGTTGTCATGGGAGGCTCTGCTGGCCGGTGTGGAGTTCGGATCGAGTGGGGGCCAGATCTGGCCAGTCTTGCGGACGCTCACAATGGTAGCTTCGGACATGACCACGTGGCCCTGCTGGTGTTGGCGCTTCTGGGACTGTGGCGTGGGGGGACTGCTGCTGTCAAACGAATGCTGGGAGTTCTGGGAGTTCTGCGAGGGTGAGCGGCTCTTCTCCCTGAAGGGCCGGCGATAGGCAGTGGTGGGACTGGGTGAGACGTGGCTGGACTGGCCAGACGAGAAGTCCTCCTCACTGGATGTTAGGTTCTCATTGGAACTACAGTCTGGTGTGTAGCCGCCGCCTCCGCCCCCCACGTCCTCAAAGCTCCCGGGAGAGTAGGAGCGCCGGGGCCAGGTCAGGTGGTGCTCTTCTCCGATGTGGTCCCTCATGATGACGCCCCCTCTTCCATCCCCCCCACCCTCGCCCATCATCACCCCGCCCACGTAGACGCTGGTGTAAGGCTGGAAGTCAGAGGGTTGCCATGGGGGTGGAGGGGGCTGTTTGCCCCCGTTGGCCTTGGGGTGGCGTGGGTTGGGGTCCCCATCCTCGTATTCAGCATCGTACCCACAGGTGCTCTCTGTAGAGCGCCCCCTGTAGACAGGCCGAGTGCGGAGCTCACCTGCCACAGTGGCCAAGTTGCCTGGCAGGGAGTGCAGAGATCTCTTGCGCTCCATCTGCATGGCCTGGCTGCCCAGGGTGCTGATCTTGTCAGAGACGTCTCGGTCATTGACCCTGACCAGGCCCCTGTCATGGTGAAAGTCCATGTTGGTGTAGAAGGGCTGCTGCTTCTCCTGGCTCTTCCCTCCATCCCCGGCAGAGTGAGAGTTGGCCCGCTTGATCCTCTCAAAGTTAGACCTCAGCGCTGCCACCCCCAGTCCCATGCCAAGCTTGTCATTGGGGTCAGACAGTAGGTCCTTGTTTGGGGGTGGGTTTTGGCGGCGAGGGGATATACCTCCTTTCTGTTTGGAGGGCGAGAGGCCGTCTGTCTCACAGGGCTCTACCTGCTGGGGTACCTCGAAGGCAGACTGGAGCTCCAGCCCGTCTCCGTGGGAGGCTGACTTCCGGGCTGGAGGGGGTCTAGGTTTGGACCTAGCCTCCCCCACCGGTTGGAACCGGCTCCGCTCCCCCTGTTCCTGCACATGTGGCTGCTGAGACTCAGCGCCCAGCCCTGCCTGGTCCCCTACCTCGTTCACCTGGGCCTTCCTGAAACCCCAGCGCTGGCGGTCATAACTCTTCCTCTCCTTGGCCAGCAGCGTCTGCAGGTAGATCATACGGAAGCGCTCCTTGTTAACCTCCAGCTCTAGCCGCCGGATGGAGGCTTTGCACTTCTCAAGCTCCTGTTCGATGCACCCCACTGACCTGAGCTCCATCTTTGGGGGGTCCGACTCGGGGAACTGCGCTTTCCATGCTTCAATAAATCCCACAGGCTCTACCATTGTTGATATTTACTGTACAGCAGTAGATCTGACTGGGGTGATGTCACCAGTAGTCTACGGGGCTCGTTATTTCTCGTCTATCATACAGTATCTGATAGGGAAAAAATCTGAATGTACCGAGAGAAACTACTATAGAAAAATACCATTCATATTAATGGTATGTTAAACCAGTTCAAAAACTGACAATTTAAGTGTTATCACCTCTTTACCGATTCGCAGTGACAATATATTTAATCGTCAACAATAGCAATAGGCTTATCACTCAAACCTGGGAATGTGTCAGACACGAATCATATTTGATGATGGTCTCGCCTCTTCTGCATTATTCCAGAAAAAAATCTGAGCGGATGATCTTCTGGATATAGAACTCCCGTGTGATGAGAAAGTGATAATGGCTCTCCAACTACTTACTTTCCATTGTCTTATTCAAGTCAAGATTTTTCCATATATTCCATAATCGATTAACTTCGTTTACTCAGATGACAACATCCCTGTTCCATGATCACCGGCTCCAGCTGTTCCTAGATCTTTATACCAGCTCAGCGTCCAAGGAGAATGGCATAAAATGAGAGAAAAGAAAGAATGATGGTTTCCCCACAACAAATTCATTTTATCTTGTTCCTATCCCGAATCGAGGATAAATTATCATTTGTTTTGCCTTGTTATCCCATGTTTTCGCGGTTCATTGTTAGTGTACAGTTTATCCAGATCTTCACCGTTCATCGCCTATAGACCCCTGTGGTTGCGTGTTCCAGTCTCGTACTGGAGACAGAGGGCTGCAGGAAAGGGAGGGGCCAGACGGAATATGATTGACAGTGGTTGCGCTCGGTTTCCGTTCAATTAAAGAGACAAGGTATACATGTATTCATCTGTATTCCACATAACAATGATCAGGCAGTAGATAATTTATTGATATTTCAGTAAATCCTATAAGCATAATCATCTAAGCGAAACTTGGATGTAGCCTATATTCCATTTATATCTGTCTTTATTTGAACATTGCAGCTAAGATGATAGAATGGAGAGTTAACCATCTATTGTTGCATTATTCTCTTCGTATGGACTGAGAAAATGCGAATTATATACTACAGTAATTGAAATCAACCCGCCTTGCAGGTGTGATACTTCTGGGCAAATGGCACTTCCGGAATGCCTAATATGACACCACAATGCCACCTTGTGGGCTGTTCACGTAAAGTGGATACAGTAGGCTAATGATTATTTTAAACTGGGTGGTTCGATCCCTGAATGCTAATTGGCTGACAGCCGTGGTATATCACAGGTATGACAAAACAGTTATTTTTACTGCTCTAATTACGTTGGTAAACAGTTGTTTGTGATATATAGCCAATATACCACGGCTAAGGGTTGTGTCCAGACACTCCGTGTTGTATCATGTGTAAGAACAGCCCTTAGCCATGGTATATTGGGCATATACCACACCCCCTTGGCCGTATTGCTTAAATAAACTCCATTCAAATCGACAAGTCCACAATATAGGAGTACAGTAGTTGTAGTACAATAGTAACTTTCTAGTGTGGAAAAAATATACTTTAGTATGGTATGAATAGTTCAAAATTGCTTATATTAAGCAAACCAGATGGAACCTTTTTTTTGTTGACAGATATCCAGGGGCACACTTCAACACAGACAGAATTTACAAGTGAAGAATGTGTTTAGTGAGTCCACCAGATCAGAGGCAGTAGGGATGACCAGGAATATTCTCTTGATATGCATTCAAAATGTAACAAGTACTTTGGGGTTTTAGCAAAAATGTATGGAGTAAAAAGTATATTATTTTCTTTGGGAATTTAGTGAAGTAAAAGTTATCAAAAGTACAGATACCCCCAAAAATGACAGAAGTAGTACTTTCAAGTATTTTTACTTAAGTACTTTAGATAACTGCTTTCTATGTCCATTCTAATTAGCTGACATGCTAACAATATTACATACATACAGGTAACTGCCAAAATAAAGCAAACGTTTGAGTAAATAAGGGATGCAAAGTATATTGAAAGCAGGTGCTTCCACACAGGTGTATGAGCATCCCATAATGCTTAGGATCAGTTGCCCATTGTTTTGGCTAGCATGGCTAGAAGAGATCTTAGTGACTTTGAAAGAGGGAGGGAGAGAACCCATATTTCCCTGAGATTACACAGATCCACAAAGAATTTGAAAAAACAAACCCAATTTTGATAAACTCCCATACCTATTGGGAGAAATACCACAGTGTGCCATCACAGCAGCAAGGTGTGCGACCTGTTGGCACAAGAAAAGGGCAACCAGTGAAGAACAAACACCATTGTAAATACAACCCATGTTTATTTATTTTCCCTTTTCTACTTTAACTATTTGCACATAAAATTACATTTGTAATGTCATTGTTCTTTTGGAACTTTTGTTAATGTTTACTGTTCATTTTTATTGTTTACTTAACTTCTGTTTATTATCTAGTTAACTTGCTATGGCAACGTTAACATATATTTCCCATGCCAATAAAGCCCTTAAATTGAATTGAGAGAGATGAGGAAACGAAGCTTCCTGAAGCATTGAGGCTTTCCAGCCAGTTGTGTCAAAAATAGGTTATTTACTAGGTGATTCATTATCTGTTCACAATGCATATTAGTGACATCTGCTGGACAGCAATAAATAGCAATGTGTGATTATTAAGAGTTTTTCTCCACTAATCCGTGGTGCAGCGGTAAATATTTGGTTTTAATAGCCTACACTCAGTTGGATTTCTAAATTCACATCATACTTCCGTTTTTTGCCTTCAAAGGTACTATTTTTCCAAAATGTAATCTATGACATTATTTAGGATGCTTCAGACAAAAGCTTTTTTCAAAATAGTGTTCCTAAAGCAGAATTCGACGTCATACCCTCACTTCCCCTGAATGTTCCATAGTTCCCATTGTGAACTACCAGTCAGGTGAAAGTCCTTGCACAAATTCCTAAATATATTTAGAAGTACGATTTCCTGTACAGGTGGGTGTTTGAAAGCAGTTCAATTGAATAAAGCACCGAAAACAAGGCGAAATCAGTGGGATCTCGCATTTTTCAACACATGGTTTTAAAAAGCATGATCAAACGAAGCTTCGGACATCGTTGATGATTTACAAGGTCAAATCATGACGTCAGTGATATTCAGACAATAGGAGTTTTACAAAGAGGCCCGAGTTCGCGAGTTGGAATTCCGAGTTGGATGACCGTTCAAAACGATTTTTCCCAGTCGAGGCTAGTTTTTTTTCCCAGACTTCCCAGTTGTCCTGAACTACTGAAGTCGGAAGTCAAGAGATTTCCGAGTCTCCTGTTGTTTTGAACGTTGTTCTGAAAGTGCAGTGGTGTAAAATACTTAAGTAAAAATACTTCAAAGCACTACTTAACTCGTTTTTGGGGGTATCTGTACTTTATTATGTATATTTAACTACTTTTACTTCACTACATTCCTTAAGAAAATATTGTACTTTTTACTCCATACATTTTCCATGACATCCAAAAGTACATTTTGAATGCTGAGCAGGACAGGAAAATAAACTCAGCAAAATAAGAAACGTCCTCTCACTGTCAACTGCGTTTATTTTCAACAAACTTAACATGTGTAATTATTTATATGAACATAACAAGATTCAACAACTGAGACATAAATTGAACAAGTTCCACAGACATGTGACTAACAGAAATTGAATAATGTGTTCCTGAACAAAGAGGGGGTCACAATAAGTAACAGTCAGTATCTGGTGTGGCCACCAGCTGCATTAAGTACTGCAGTGCATCTGAACTGCACCAGATTTGCTAGTTCCTGCTGTGAGATATTACCCCACTCTTCCACCAAGGCACCTGCAAGTTCATGGACATTTCTGGGGGGAATGACCCTCGTCCTCATCCTCCGATGCAACAGGTCCCAGGCGTGCTCAACGGGATTGAGATCCAGGTTCTTCGCTGGTCATGGCAGAACACTGACATTCCTGTCTTGCAGGAAATCACGCACAGGACGAGCAGTATGGCTGGTGGCATTGTCATGCTGGAGTGTCATGTCAGGATGAGCCTGCAGGAAGGGTAGCACATGAGGGAGGGGGAGGTCTTCCCTGTAACGCACAGCGTTGAGATTGCCTGCAATGACAACAAGCTCAGTCCGATGATGCTGTGACACACCGCCCCAGACCATGATGGACCCTCCACCTCCAACTCGATCCCGCTCCAGAGTACAGGCCTCGGTGTATCGCTCATTCCTTTGACGATAAACGCAAATCCAACAATCACCCCTGGAGAGACAAAACCGCGACACATGAGTGAAGAGCACTTTTAGCCAGTCCTGTCTGGTCCAGCGACGGTGGGTTTGTGCCCATAGGAGACGTTGTTGCCGGTGATGTCTGTCCTACCTGTCCTGCAGGTGTGATGTTTGGATGTACCGATCCTGTGCAGGTGTTGTTACACGTGGTCTGCCACTGCGAGGAAGATCAGGTGTCCATCCTGTCTCCCTGTAGCGCCATCTTAGGCATCTCACAGTACAGACATTGCAATTTATTGCCCTGGCCACATTTGTAGTCCTCATGCCTCCTTGCAGCATGCCTAAGGCACGTTCACACAGATGAGCAGGGACCCTGGGCATCTTTCTTTTGTTGATTTTCATAGTCAGTAGAAAGGCCTCATTAGTGTCCTAAGTTTTCATAACTGTGACCTTAATTGCCTACCGTCTGTAAACTGTTAGTGTCTTAACGACTGTCCCACGGGTGCATGTTCATTAATTGTTTATGGTTCATTGAACAAGCATGGGAAACAGTGTTTAACATTTTTACAATGAAGATCTGTGAAGTTATTTGGATTTCTACGAATTACCTTTGAAAGACATGGTCCTGAGAAAGGGACGTTTCTTTTTTTGCTGAGATTAGTTACATTCACCCATTTATCAAAAGAACATCCCTGGTCATTTGTATTGCCTCTGTTGTGGCGGATTACTAAACACACATACTTCCTTTGTAAATTATGTCTAAATGTTGGAGTGTGCCCGTGGCTTTCCATAAATAAATAAAAATGGTGCCATCTGGTTTGCTTAATATAAGGAATTTGAAATGATTTATACTTTTACTTTTGATACTTAAAAGTATATTTTAAACCAAATACTTTTAGACTTTTACTCAAGTAGAATTTTACTGGGTGACTTTTACCTTTACTTGAGTCATTTTCATGTATGACAGTTGGGTACTTTTTCCACCAATGTGAATCGGCACCCGATTCGCGATTTCGACACATGCCTCGGAGATCCAGTATTAAACGTAACATACCCCAGTATGTTCCAACCTAATTGGTCTTTTGACCAATCACAACATATATATTTGTTCAGAAGTGGTCTGATTGGTCAAAAGACCAATTCCCCAAAAATACCTGTTCCCAAAACCAGAATATGTTATGAACACAGTGCACTAAATTGTAAAAAATCGTGTTGTTTAGGAATGCAAGGTCGATTTGAGTTTGTGCACAAGCTTACTTCACAGAGGAGGCATTCCCTAACGGAAATATGTTACAACCCGCCTACCTTGCTTGTTCTGCACACTATGCTTCATTTTCTCCCACTGTAAACAACACAGATTAACTATCTTGGGTTAGCTATACTGAACAAAAATATAAACGCAACATGTAAAAAGTGTTGGTCCAAAGTGTCATGAGCTGAAATGAAAGATCCTGCAATAGACTGTGCCGGGGGGCTATGGTCAGTCTGTCCTATCTGGTGAAATTCTCCTGTCTTATCTTGTGTCCTGTGTGAATTTAAGTATGCTCCCTTTAATTCTCCATCTCTCTCGCTCTCTCTGAGGACTGGGGCCCGAGGATCATGCCTCAGGACTACCTGGCCTGAAAACTCCTGGCTGTCCCCAGTCCACCTGGTTGTGCTGCTGATCCAGTTTCTGCTGTTTTGCCTGTGGCTATTGAACCCTGACCTGATTACCGGACGTGCTACTGAACCTTGTCCCGGACCGCTTGTTTTCAATCCTCTCTCTCTCACTCTCTACCACACCTGCTATCTCGACCTCTGAAAGCCAACTGACATTTACTCCTGAGGTGCTGACCTGTTGCACGCTCAACAAGCACTGTGATTATTATTTGACCCTGCTGGTCATCTATGAACGCTTGAACATCTTAAAGAACAATGTGGCCTTAATGGCCATGTACTCTTAGAATCTCCACCTGGCACAACCAGAAGAGGACTGGCCACCACTCAGAGCCTGGTTCCTCTCTAGGTGTCTTCTTAGGTTCCTGCCTTTCTAGGGAGTTTTTCCTAGCCACTGTGATTCTACATCTGCGTTTCTTAATGTTTGTGGTTTTAGGCTGCTGATGTAAAAAGGGCTTCATAAAAACATTTGATTTGATTGATATGCATGCTTGTCATCCTCACCATGGTCTTGACCTGACTGTAGTTAGGCATCGTAACAGACTTCAGTGGGAAAATGCTCACCTTCGATGGCCACTGGCACACTGGAGAAGTGTAATCTTCACGGAGTAATCCCGGTTTCATTTGTACCGGGCAGATAGACAATGTGTATGGCATTGTGTTGGTGATTTTGCTGTTAACGTTGTGAACAGAGTGCCACATGGTGGCAGTTGGTTTATGGTATGGGCAGGCATAAGCTACGGACAACACAATTGCATTTTACCGATGCCAATTTGAATGCAGAGATACCATGATGAGATCCTGAGGCCCATTGTCGTGCCATTCATCCGGCGCCATCCCCTTATGTTTCAGCATGATAATACACTGCCCCAAGTCGCAAGGATCTGTACACAATTACTGGAAGCTGATAATGTCCCAGTTCTTCCATGGCCTGCATACTCACCAGACATGTCACCCATTGAGCACTTTTGTGATCCTCTGGATCATCAGCGTGTTCCAGTTCCCGACAATATCCAGCAACTTGAGTCATTGAAGAGGAGTGGGACAACATTCCATAGGCCACAATCAACTCTATGCAAAGATGTGCTGCATGAGGCAAACGGTCACACCCACTACTGACTGGTTTTCTGATCCACACCCTTATTCTTTTCTTAAGGTATCTGGTGACCACAGATGCATATCGGTTTCCAGTCATGTGAAATCCATAGGGCCTAATGGATTTTTTTTCAATTGACTGATTTCCTTATATGAACTGTAAATCAGAAAAATATTTGAAATTGTTGCAGTTATATTTTTGTTTAGTCTATTTGCACACTTGCCAACTCCATTGCCAAGTCAAACACATATGTCAAACAATGAGTTGGTATGACAACACAAAGACTGGCACTCTCAGACTACAAGACACAATGATAGACCCAAATAAAGTTTCAATAGTTTATTAAACTGAAATCACAATCTCAGTGATGTGTGTTACAATCATTGAGCACAGGTAATGATCAATCAAATGTACAGATGTTCCTATTAACTCCCCACTATGTTAACACATCAGTTTAACTGCAGCTTCATGATATTGCATGATAAGACAAAAAGGGACAATTTTATTCAACAGGTATAGAACACAGCTATATTGCAAGTCACTAATAAATCAAAGCCAGTCTTCTGTCCTGGTTTCTCACAACTATTAGTAGTTGAGTGGTAATATTGTTAAAGTTCAGACTCCACCGATATCAATCAGTGTCTTCTGGCCCAGTACTGTGCAAATTCCCAAACAATAGGAAATGTTTATGATCAGTGATAAACACTTAATAGTATTAGTGATACTGTAGTATTTATCTGTAAAATCTATTATCGTGTCAAGCAGTTCTGTACAATATTTTACTATAGAAATCTAGATAAATTGCATGGCTACTCACAGCTGGAGGGCATGCACTACTGTGTATTGTACATGGATATAAAACTAGTCAACCTGGTATGAAATACTGAAGGTAGGAAGCCGCAGGGAGGAATGTCAGGGACATGGAAGGCTTCCCATGCATATAAGAATCCAAAACGGCACCATTTCCCCCAAGTCTAACCACGATATAAGAAGTCATTTAAACCCCCACCCACCAATCCCACACCATATCATTCCACTTACTATTTGGTCATTTTTCCCCATAACATTTGAAAATACTATAAATGCATTGTACCCATGTCTGGAAAGGTCACATATACAGAGGAGGCTGGTGGGAAGAGCTATAGGACGGGCCCATTGTAATGGCTGGAATGGAATTCATGGAACGGAGTCAAACGTAGTTTCATGTTTGGTACCATTCCATTTCAGCCATTACAAATGGACCCGTCCTCCTATAGCCTCCACTGATATACAGTGCGGGTCAAGATATCCGTGGTGTAATGCTACCCAGAACACACATGCTGAACAGGACAGTTAGTCTCTACAGCTATCATATCAGACTAGATGGAATGGCAGGTTTTAGTCATCACCTGTAGAGAAAGGGAAAATATGATGAGTACAAAATATCAGAACAGAAAAACATGTCTAAAATATATATTTTTACTGCATTGCCAAAAGACTAGATCCAGTATATTCCCATGCAACAAAACACTAGATTTGACACCCACACTGATATCTGCGATTGTGTGGGAGCTTAAGCTGCAAGTGTAGGTGTGCGGGAAAATAGACACACTCATATAAAGTCCATTAGAAGAATGGTGACAAAGAAAAACAGGAATATGACGTAGACATGGCTTGAAATATCCTCATTCCAATATCAACCACAACATAACCAACTAACTCGGACTTCTATGGCTGCGTTCAGACAGGCAGCCCCATTGATATTTTTTCGCTCTGAAAAAGATCTGATGTGAAAAGATCTGATAGGTCAAAAGACCAATAAGTGGAAAAGAGATCAGAATTGGCTGCCTGTCAAAACATTTGACAGAGTCCTGGTTTTAGTCTGCACTGAATACATTTTTTTTTTAAAGCCTCTCATCAGTCAAAAGCCCATCCTGAATCGATATAGCCTGTCAGAGACAAGTTAATTCAATCTGATGAGCAGCAGCCCTGGCCGTCATCAAATTGCAGCAACAGCAGAAAGCTGCCTGAGCACCAGATGGACAAGAACAGCAGAAATGTATTGATCTAATGGTCTCAGCTGGTCAAAGGCAATCATGTAACGCAAAAATATATGCTGATGTCTGTAGTTGATCAAAATGTTATAGCTAGGGTGTCCTCTCTCCATTGTACATTTTTGATGTGAAGTGATTGGTGTGTTAAGGAGTGTGGTGGTGGAAGGGAATACTCACTAGTGAAAAGGGAAGCCAGTGGAAGGCATTGAAGGAGAAAGCACACCGTTGTTAAAGAACACAGACACAGTGAAATCAAACCAAGGCATCTACCAAAAGACATGCTTCACAGGGGTATGTTTCCATGTTGGATTGCTGAAAAGCAGACCTATTTAGTAGACAATAATACTAGTGTGATGGTATGGACTCCTTGGGACTACTATTCTAAAGGTATATGGTACCTTTCACAGACTTGTAAGCCATCCGGAGGGAAAACAAATACTTTAGATCAGAGGTCTGTATAAACACACCCTGCCAGCTAAATTGCGCCCAATAAGGATGAAGCATTCAAAGACACTGTACATTATTTATATTCAAGTATGTGCCCATACAAAAACCACACTGTATAGAAATGATCTGGACACCACGTTCACGCAGTCCAGGTAAAGAAAGACAAAAACACTTTGATTCAAAGGGTTCATGAGTGTATTTTTCTTGAAATATAAAAAAACAAAACTTTGGGGGATTTTTGTGTCGCAAGTTCATGGTTGGAGTAGTCAATTGGAAAACCTGTATTTTTAAAGTAAAAAATGATGTAGCCTTTTTTCTCCTTTGAATCAAAATTATGACCCACAAAGACAGCAACATTTACATCCTAAACCCAATCCTGCCAACAAAACAACAATAAATGTAATAAAAGTCAAGTAAAATAAAAAATACAAAGACAAAATACCCTTAAAAATAAATCACCGAGGGAAGGCCAATTAGATTTTTGTTTTCTGCACAAGGAAATAGGGGCACACATCAAGTGTCAATTATATGGACTAAATGTTGAATAAAGACTAAAGCCATGAAGGGGAAATAATCTAGAAATGAGCAAAATGGATTGCATTGAGGTAGCTGTGCTCTGCCTACAGCAGAAAAACTGGCTTTTCAAATCAAAAAGTGTTTTTTAAAATCCATAAAGGTAATTTTTACATTGATGTGGGGGAGACGACTAAATCATAAATGAAAACCCCAGTACAGTTCATGCTAGGTTAAAGAACATGTAGCTTCCATTTTCAGGATACTTCTGTTTCGTTTTCAGCTATGCATACACAATCAATTATCTTACCCACCTCCTGCTATCTAGTGCTTGACCAATTGGCTCTGAAAGAGTTCTAAGTTTATACTGAAGACAACAGTAAACATTAAAAGGTGACCCTACCCGTTCTCTTAGCCACTCCTCCTGCAATCCGTTCCAACAATTTACAAAATGATGAACAAAAAAAAGTTGCATAAAATAGTGTTAATCTCTGTACAGGTCAATGGACTGCTTTTAAATATCTAATTTGTTTACTAATATGAAAAGGGCAGCGCAAAAATATTATTTGTACTGCAGTGAAAGAGAAAGTGATAATCCCAAATCATTAAAAAATCGAATTTAAAAAGGAAATAGACAACAAAAACGGACAACATTATTTTCTGTTTGAACCAGCAAAAAGTCCACAGCTACAGGAGTGACTGTCAAACTGACACTCACACTAAAGCCTCACCCACTCACAATTTCAAAAAGATTTCTGAATATTATTTTTTAAGTTTGTGTTTAACTAGGTCCTTCTCATGCACACTCGGCAGGCACACTCCAAGTCTACACAAACACATACACTAACTATGCACACACAGGAGGAGAGAGAGGGGAGGGGTTGTGCTCAAGTCAGTCAGGACCAGAACATGTCTGCCATGTTAGTGTCGGTGCTGTAAATCCACAGCACCAGGGGGAGGGTGAGGGCCACAAAGGGCCAGGAGATGCCCTCCATACATGCAGACAGAGAGCAGCCTTTGCTGCTGGGCTTCTCCAGCTCTTTACCAGGGTAGTTCTCCATGTAGTTCCTGGCTGCTAACTTTAGGACCTCGTCCAGCAGGAGGACGGGCAGGGAGAGCTTCAGCACCATCAGCCACTGGGTCAGGTTCAGAGGGGTGATCTGGAAGATGATCTGTAGAGGAGAAGGTAGCAACATGGGTGAGGAGGACAACCTCTCCTGCTTTTTCAGTTTCTCCACCAATCCCACCCGTTACACTAGCATTTAATTCTTCTAGAAATCATTTCTGGTATCCTCAGGTTTATTATTATTGCAGGTAGTCTCACCGGCAGGGGCTCCACGTAGAGGATAAGGAAATGCAGGGACATGGAGAGGCAGATGGCTCCCAGCAGCCACACGTTCTCCCAGGGGGGCATACGCAGCAGGGACTGGTTCTCTGACACACTGAGGGAAACAGAGAGAACAACTGGGTTAAGTCACTGATTGAAAACCCATTTGGGAGCCATTTGTCCATCATTTGACCATGTGTACCAGATTAATCTCAAAACATTATGCTACTAGTGTCAAGCCTAAAGCAACAGTGGAGGAACTTCAAAGAGAGAGGTAACGCGAAAGATGTAGCGGCATAGTCTGACCTGTTGAGGGCGTTGCACATCTCGATGGTGACAAGCACAGACAGGGCCATGGTCATGGGGTAGGGGGACTCAAACAGCTCACACTTCAAACCATCAAACTCTGGGTTGTCAGGACCACACTGCAGGAAGTGGCTCTGTGGGCAGAGGAGAAAAACCAGCTCAGTAAGTCTATGCGTTTGAGCGTGTGTGTGTGCGTTGTATTGGTATTGTTCTCCTACCAGTTGGTAAAAGGTGATCCTGGGTCCATCCTCAGCAGCGACGAACCACCAGGTAGCAGCACCGACTGTAGCCACACCCACATAGCCTGAAGAGGCAGAGCACAGGAGTCACACATGGCTATCTGGATACACACAACAGCCTAAACACTTGTTCAACTAAGCCATAGTTTTAAGCCATATTTCAATTTTGTCAAGGTTTTCTCCACAGAGGGCAAGTGAACTCACATCCGATGGCGAGGTATCTGAAAAAGAGCCATCCAGAGATGAGGGGCTCGCGGGCGTTGCGGGGGACCTTGTTCATGATGTCCAGGTCAGGAGGGTTGAAGCCCAGGGCAGTGGCCGGGAGGCCGTCCGTCACCAGGTTAACCCACAGCAGCTGGACAGGGATCAGAGCCTCGGGGAAGCCTAGAGCAGCCGTCAGGAAGATGCTGTAGGAATGGTAGAGTAACATTTACATGAGGAAGAAGGCTTGTTAACCCTGGAACTGACATCTATTTGTTGATTTTCTTACTGAGGGATGTGGGGTTGTGATAAATGACAATCAGTCCCTATATAGTGCACAACGATTGACCTCAGACCCTATCGGGTCAAAAGTAGTGAGCTTTAACTGGAAATAGGGAGCCATTTGGGACAAAGCCATGATCCTTACCAGACGACCTCTCCCACGTTGGAGGAGATGAGATAACGGATGAACTGCTTCATGTTGTTGTAGATGGCCCTGCCCTCCTCCACAGCCGCCACGATGGTAGAGAAGTTGTCATCAGCCAGGACCATCTCAGAGGCTGACTTAGCTACAGCCGTGCCTGAACCCATGGCGATGCCAATCTCTGCCTTCTTCAAAGCAGGGGCGTCATTCACACCATCACCAGTCTGGTCATGGGGACAGGACAGGGCGTGGTTAGCCATCTACTTTTCTACAGGATCGCTTAAAGCTTTTAGACTAATCACATATGGGTTAGAGGTTACAAGACATGCTGAGGGCTCATTTTGAAAGCCGAACCACAAAGTGTAGTTTCAGCTCAACGCTGCACAGAAACTGATGTGGCAGGTCTCAGGAGGACCTCGTCTCACTCACCATGGCCGTGATCTCGTCCATGGACTGTAGGAACTCCACAATCTTGGACTTGTGGGATGGCTCCACACGGGCAAAGCAGCGTGCATTGACCACCGCGTCTCTCTGAGCAGCCGGCGACAAGTCGTCAAACTCGCGGCCGGTGAAGGCCATGGAGGAGACATCGTCTTTGTCACTGAAGATACCGATGCGGCGGCAGATGGCAATGGCTGTGCCTTTGTTGTCGCCTGTGATCATGATGACGCGGATGCCAGCCAGGCGGCACAGCTTGATGGAGGCGGCAACCTCCGCCCTGGGAGGGTCCAGCATGCCCACGCAACCCACGAACGTCAGGTCCATCTGGGGAGAGAGACAGTCAGACCAGAGTCCTGGATTTGGATAACTCATCCGTATGATCGAAATATTTAGTTTTTGCAATATACACTTATTTCTGCAGCCTCATCATGTTACTTCTATACAGTAAAAGCCCAATTATTTAAGGTGTCTGAAAATACATAAGTTCTCTGAATAAATGCTCTGCTATTTCGGTCACTCTTACTGCATTATGACCCCCACTCCCTCACCTCGTATTCAATGAAGCGGTTTGAGTCTTCCAACACCATGTCCTCTTTGGCAATAGGGTTGTCCTTTGTGGCCAGGGCCAGGCAACGCAGTGTGTCACGCCCTGTCCCGTACTCCCTGATCACTGACAATACCTTGTCCTTGATGCCCGGGGTCAGGGGCACCTTGTTCCCGCCCACACGGATGTGAGTGCACCTGTCAAGCACTCCTTCTGGGGCTCCCTGGAGAGTGAGGGACAGAGACAGGAACTCAAACCAGAGGAAATAAAACATTATCCTCTGCTCATTTCCTACATACTGTACATAACTACAAAATGACACCGGTTCTTAAAGTACACAAACACATGTATCAAAATACTATAATTTATCATAGTTATTATGAAGCGGCATCTAGAACCGTGTCCAAAATGACACCCTATTCGCTATATAGTAACCTACTGGGCCCTGGTCAAAAGTAGTGCACTATATAAGGCATTTCTCCGGTGTCCATATGGTCCACAAGCTGAGAAATACTGTAAATGGCTGCTAATAATTACCTTAACAAACATCTTGCCAATGGAGGAGTGGGCCTTGTTGGGTGTGCAGTACACAGACATTGACTTCCTGTCTCTGGAGAACTCCAGGGTGAACTCCTTCTTCATCAGCTGCTTGATCACCTGTACCACACAGTGAAGAAACACACACCAACACATCCTTAACAAGGAGTGGAACAACAACCTGTGGATGTCTGATGGAATTGGACCACACTCAGGCATAAGTCCTAAATGGCACCCTATTCCCTTTATAGTGCACTACTTTTGACCATCAGGGCCCATAGGGCCCAGGTCAAACTTAGTGCACTATAAAAGGTAATAGGTTGACATTTGGGACCAACACAGTTTTATAATAGTTTCACAGGAGAATCATGTTGGGGTTAAGAGAGTAGCTGACGGTGGCTTACAGAGTTGCAGGCATTCGCTCTCTCGATCTTGGACAGTCCCTTGACGTCAGTGTCAAACACGTTCATCTTCTCCACCAGGCAGGTGAGGGCAGTCTCTGTAGCCTCGCCAACCTTCTCATACACACCTTTTATCTGTGGAGAAAACACGCGCACACACACACACAGATAGTAGCAATAAACGACTAAAAAACAGTTAACTTGTATATCCACAACATAATGGAGAAGACTACTGATATTCAAAATAATAAATGAACCACTGATAAAGGCTTATGTGACAGGCCTTTTCGACCAGCAGGAACATAACAGTGAAGGTTATAAAGGACATAAACCTCATTGTAATCCAGGGAGGAGTCGTTACATAAGGCACAGATGGAAGCCATCTCAACTAAGCCATCATACTGGGAGGACTTGACTGGTTTACCATCATGGTACCTGGAATAAAAGACAACAGCCATGAAAAAGGGGGAACAGTGAGCTCAGGTATGTTGTGGTGTATTGATAATGACTACACGTGTGTGTTTCATTGTGTGTGCACGCGTGTGTGTTCGTTATGTATGTGGTCTCTACTCACACTTGTCCCTCAGGGGCGTATGTGGAGCCAGTGATTGTGAACTCCTTCAGGGAGCAGCTATCGCCTGCCGCCTGGTCAATAACGAACATCTAGAACACAAACGGGTAGAAAACGTGTCAGGTCACACACACAAATCTGTTTCGTTATGGATGCAAGGCGCTCGCACGCTAGGCTCGTTCAGTCGCCTGTGCCTCGCACGCTAGGCTCGTTCAGTCGCCTGTGCCTCGCACGCTAGGCTCGTTCAGTCGCCTGTGCCTCGCACGCTAGGCTCGTTCAGTCGCCTGTGCCTCGCACGCTAGGCTCGTTCAGTCGCCTGTGCCTCGCACGCTAGGCTCGTTCAGTCGCCTGTGCCTCGCACGCTAGGCTCGTTCAGTCGCCTGTGCCTCGCACGCTAGGCTCGTTCAGTCGCCTGTGCCTCGCACGCTAGGCGCTCAGTCGCCTGTGTCTCGCACGCTAGGCTCGTTCAGTCGCCTGTGCCTCGCACGCTAGGCTCGTTCAGTCGCCTGTGCCTCGCACGCTAGGCTCGTTCAGTCGCCTGTGCCTCGCACGCTAGGCTCGTTCAGTCGCCTGTGCCTCGCACGCTAGGCTCGTTCAGTCGCCTGTGCCTCGCACGCTAGGCTCGTTCAGTCGCCTGTGCCTCGCACGCTAGGCTCGTTCAGTCGCCTGTGCCTTACATACTTCCCTAAAATGCCTTTCATTAAAGAATCCTGTCCAGTATCAACTTGTGATAGAAAAATAACATACTGACCTGATTTATTTTATATTAATAGTGAACGATTATATATTTAACTAAAGTAAGACTGGTCTGCTAAGGCTGGGTTTTTAATGGTGTCCATTCTCGCTTCCTGCAGCTAGTCTGGGCGTCAAGGAAATGGGTTTTACTAGAGGGTGATAACTTTACAGCCACATACCATTCTATGATCAGTGGTGCACTGAGGAAGAAGTATTACATGGACAGGATGTGGGGTGGTTGTAACTGGGAAAGAGATGGACTGGACAAAGGGTTCAAGATTAATCCAAAGTGGCTTATGATGCTCTTTGAGCTGCCTGAGAGGGGTGGAACTAAGCATTCATAGTGTCCTATATTAGATGTGTTTCTCGTTGTTTGGGAGGCTATCAGCCTAACAATCAAGGCTGTTGGGCTGACGGTTTCATTATTACATTAATGAATCGATATTAAATAAAGATGATTGTTTGAAGAAATGACAAAGTCTATCTCTTTCCACGACACACTGCTATCAGGAGTTGACCAACCACAGCCCCCCAAAAAACCTGCCGAACACCAAAATGGACAAAAACGTCACAATTTGCACGAATTGTTTCGACTGGGAAGCATGCGACAGGCTTTACACAACCGCCAGTTCTCTAGATCCCCTAAATCTCCCTAACACTGTATGCCGATGATTCGGGAAACCGGACATTTTACGGGCTCCAAACCAATTGTATTTTTGGAAGCCAATCTTAACTTTTTTTGGAAATAATGTTTCCGCCATCATTTCCTATGATCAACATCAGAACAGCTATCACTAACCTTGATTTGGATGAGGACTTTACTTCAATTAGTCAGAGGCAAAAGACACTGATTATTCCGTACCTGACCCAAATTCCCGACACTCATAGAAGGCAAAGATATAGAGGTACCTTGATTAGACTATGGCGGTGAGAATAAAATAAGTCTCTACCCTTCTATTGGCGAATAAACAGTCGCTGGAGAATAAACTGGACGAGCTCTGATCGAGACTATCCTATCAACGGGACATTCAGAACTGGGTGAGACTCAACAGCTGGTGAGCAATCTCTAATATTAAGGAAGTCTCTCCTGGTCGCTTTAGTTAGAATAGCTCATGATAAGCTGTAAAACAACCCATACAACATTTTTTTTGTACTTTTCATAGGTATCCATTTACTACCACAAACTGAAAACTGATGCTGGCACCAAAACCGCACTCAACGAGCTGTATAGGAGTCATAAGCAAATAAGAAAATGCTTATCCAGTGGCTGCGCTCCTAGTGGCTGCTGATGTTAATGTAAGAAAACTGAAATCTGTTTCACCTCATTTCTACCAGCATGTCACCTACAGACGTATACAAGGCTCACCCCCCATTTGGCAAATTTGACCATAACTCTAGCCTTCCGATTCCTGCTTACAATAAAATTAATTAATAGGTGCATTGACGACATCGTCCTACAGTAACTGTACGTACATATCACAAATAGAAGCCATGGATTACAGGCAGCATCCACATTGAACTAAAAGCTAGAGCTGCCGCTCGAGACAGCCTATAGGGAGGTCTGAGACCTGGCCATGTGATGCCAGGACAACGTCTCCCTCAAAGTGGGCAAGAGGGACACTAATCCGGACGCATATAAGAAACCGTCAAACAGGCAAAGTGTCAACACATGACTAAAACCGAATCCTACTACACCGACTCTGACGCTCATAGGATGTGGCAAGGCTTGCAAACTATCACAGACAAAAAAAAAAGAGGCAAACCCGGCCATGAGCTGCCCAGTGACTAGCAAACTATTTGAATGCCTTTATGCTCGCTTGAGGCAAGCAACATTGAACCATGCGTGAGTGCAACAGCTGTTCCGGACGACTGTATGATCACGTTCTCTGGCCGACGTGAGTATGACCTTTAAACAGGGTAACATTCACGAGGCCACAGGGCCAGACGGATTACCAGGACAGGTACTCAGAGCATGTGCTGATCAGCTGACAAGTATATTCACTGACATTTTTCAACCTCTTCCTGACCCAGTCTGTAATACCTACAAGTTTCAAGCAAATCATAATTGTACCTGTACCCAAGAACACCAAGTGAACCTGTATAAATGACTACCGCAGCGCAGCAGTCACATCTGTAGCCATGAAATGCCTTGAAAGGCTTCTCATGGCTCAAACACCATCATCCCAGAAACCCTGGACCAACTCCAACTCACATACCGCCCCAACAGATCGACAGACGACGCAATCTCTATTGCCCTCTACACTGCCATTTCCCACCTACACAAAGGGAACATCTACGTGAGAAAGCTGTTCATTGACTACAGCTCAGCGTTCAACACTATGTGTGTCTTTCAAGCTCATCCCTAAACTAACGACCCTGAACACCTTCCTCTGCAGCTGGATCCTGGACTTCCTGACAGACGAACCCCCCCCCCTCAGGTGGTAAGAGTAGGCATCAACACATCCGCCATGCTGACCCTCAACACAGGGGCCCCTTAGGGGTGCGTGCTCAGTCCCCTCCAATTCACCCATGACTGTGTGGCCACGCACATATCCAACACGATCATGAAATTTGCCGACGACACAAAGGTGGTAGCTCTGATCACCGTCGACAATGAGACAGCCTATAGGGAAGAGGTCAGAGACCTGGCAGTGTGATGCCAGGACAACCACTCCCTCAACGTGGGCAAGACAAAGGAGCTTATCGTAGGAATGAAACGGAGGGCCAAACACACCCCCCATTCACATCGACAAGGCTGTAGTGGAGTGAGAGCTTCAAGTTCCTCGGTATCCACGTCAATAAGGACCTATCATGGTCCAAACACATCACAGTATTGAAGAGTGTAGGACAACGCCTCTTCTCCCTCAGGAGGCTGAAAATATTTGGCATATTTGGTACCCCCATGCCATAAGACTGCTGAACAACTTCTACCCCCATGCCATAAGGCTGCTGAACAACCTCTACCCCCATGCCATAAAGACTGCTGAACAACTTCTACCCCCATGCCATAAGACTGCTGAACAACTTCTACCCCCATGCCATAAAGACTGCTGAACAACTTCTACCCCCATGCCATAAGACTGCTGAACAACTTCTACCCCCATGCCATAAGACTGCTGAACAACTTCTACCCCCATGCCATAAGACTGCTGAACAACTTCTACCCCCATGCCATAAGGCTGCTGAACAACCTCTACCCCCATGCCATAAGACTGCTGAACAACTTCTACCCCCATGCCATAAGGCTGCTGAACAACTTCTACCCCCATGCCATAAGGCTGCTGAACAACCTCTACCCCCATGCCATAAGGCTGCTGAACAAATTCTACCCCCATGCCATAAGGCTGCTGAACAACTTCTACCCCCATGCCATAAGACTGCTGAACAACTTCTACCCCCATGCCATAAGACTGCTGAACAACTTCTACCCCCATGCCATAAGACTGCTGAACAACTTCTACCCCCATGCCATAAGACTGCTGAACAACTTCTACCCCCATGCCATAAGACTGCTGAACAACTTCTACCCCCATGCCATAAGACTGCTGAACAACTTCTACCCCCATGCCATAAGACTGCTGAACAACTTCTACCCCCATGCCATAAGACTGCTGAACAACTTCTACCCCCATGCCATAAGGCTGCTGAACAACTTCTACCCCCATGCCATAAGACTGCTGAACAACTTCTACCCCCATGCCATAAGACTGCTGAACAACTTCTACCCCCATGCCATAAGACTGCTGAACAACTTCTACCCCCATGCCATAAGACTGCTGAACAACTTCTACCCCCATGCCATAAGACTGCTGAACAACTTCTACCCCCATGCCATAAGGCTGCTGAACAACTTCTACCCCCATGCCATAAGGCTGCTGAACAGTTAGTAAAATAGCTACCCTGACTATTTACACTGACCTCCTTTATCATTTATTTATCCTAATGCACTGGCTCTATGCACACTCACTTGACTAACCACACACACACAAAATACACTGACACTTCATATACCCTGCTGCTACTCTGTTTATTATACATCCTGATTTACTAGTTACTTTTACCGCTAACTACATGTACAGTACCAGTCAAATTGACATTTACACCTTCAAGTTTTTTCAATATATTTGTACTATTTTCTACATTGTAGAATAGTGAAGACATCAAAACTATGAATTAACACATATTAAATCAATTAGTAACCAAAAAAGTGAAACAAAATCAAATGTATTTATAAAGCCCGTTTTACATAAGCCAATGTCAAAGTGCTACACAGAAACCCAGCCTAATATATTTTGATTTGTTTAACACTTTTTTGGTTACTACATGATTCCTTGTGTTATTTCATAGTTGATGTCTTCACGATTATTCTACGATGTAGAAAATAGTAAATATAAAGAAAACTCTACTAGGCTACCTGCCACCCAAAATATATATGTTTTTATTGTGTTATCTCCTTTTCTATTTAGCAAATATTTCTTAGTTATTATCTGCATTTTTGTGAACGGGCTCATAAGCAAGCATTTCACTGTAAAGTCTATACTGGTTGTATTTGTCACATGTAGCCAATAACATTTGATTGGAGCCCACTGATCTACATGCAGTAGAAGCACAGCCTACCAAGTAGGGTGCAGCACATCAGACAACTACAATACCAATAGAGCACTGATAAACCATACCAGCTTTACTTACTTACAAATTAATTAAATAATTGCTACTGTACCTGGGAACAAAAACACTAAGGATTAAGCACACTTTACAGCTGGTGGCTGTGGATCTCCTGGAGATGTATTCTAGACAAAGGTATTAATGCATATCCATGCTGGGATGAATGTGTGGATGTGACAGAAGAGCGGGAGAATATTATTTCTCCATAACGAACAGGGATAGGGTTAGAGGAGACCGGAGAGAAGAAGCAGACAGGGACAGGGTTAGAGGAGACCGGAGAGAAGAAGGAGACAGGGATAGGGTTAGAGGAGACCGGAGAGAAGAAGCAGACAGGGATAGGGTTAGAGGAGACCGGAGAGAAGAAGCAGACAGGGATAGGGTTAGAGGAGACCGGAGAGAAGAAGCAGACAGGGATAGGGTTAGAGGAGACCCGGGAAAAGAAGCAGACAGGGATAGGGTTAGAGGAGACCCGGGAAAAGAAGCAGACAGGGATAGGGTTAGAGGAGACCCGGGAAAAGAAGCAGACAGGGATAGGGTTAGAGGAGACCCGGGAAAAGAAGCAGACAGGGATAGGGTTAGAGGAGACCGGAGAGAAGAAGCAGACAGGGATAGGGTTAGAGGAGACCGGAGAGAAGAAGCAGACAGGGATAGGGTTAGAGGAGACCCGGGAAAAGAAGCAGACAGGGATAGGGTTAGAGGAGACCGGAGAGAAGAAGCAGACAGGGATAGGGTTAGAGGAGACCGGAGAGAAGAAGCAGACAGGGATAGGGTTAGAGGAGACCGGAGAGAAGAAGCAGACAGGGATAGGGTTAGAGGAGACCGGAGAGAAGAAGCAGACAGGGATAGGGTTAGAGGAGACCGGAGAGAAGAAGCAGACAGGGATAGGGTTAGAGGAGACCGGAGAGAAGAAGCAGACAGGGATAGGGTTAGAGGAGACCCGGGAAAAGAAGCAGACAGGGATAGGGTTAGAGGAGACCCGGGAAAAGAAGCAGACAGGGATAGGGTTAGAGGAGACCCGGGAAAAGAAGCAGACAGGGATAGGGTTAGAGGAGACCGGAGAGAAGAAGCAGACAGGGATAGGGTTAGAGGAGACCGGAGAGAAGAAGCAGACAGGGATAGGGTTAGAGGAGACCAAAGAGAAGAAGCAGACAGGGATAGGGTTAGAGGAGACCAAAGAGAAGAAGCAGACAGGGATAGGGTTAGAGGAGACCAAAGAGAAGAAGCAGACAGGGATAGGGTTAGAGGAGACCAAAGAGAAGAAGCAGACAGGGATAGGGTTAGAGGAGACCCGGGAAAAGAAGCAGACAGGGATAGGGTTAGAGGAGACCCGGGAAAAGAAGCAGACAGGGATAGGGTTAGAGGAGACCAAAGAGAAGAAGCAGACAGGGATAGGGTTAGAGGCGTGAAAACTAAAAAATAAAGGGAGATGGAGAGCGTGAGAAAAAGTGGGAGCATGTGAGTGAGAGAAAGTGAATAAGAGAGCAAGCAAGCCGCCTCCACAGACAAGAGTGAGACTAATCTCCTGGTGCCGGCTCTGCAGAGAAGCAAGGCAAGATGGAGAGAAATATTCAAATGAAAGTATGAACCGGTGTCGTCTTTCCCTTCTCCCCTCCTGCGGCACAGTACAGACTTCAAAGAGCTGTGACGTCAGGGATGCTTTACCAAAAACACATTCCTCTACTCAAGCAGGCTAGAGAGCTACGCTTCTTACACAGCATCCGAATTTCAGATTCTGATATTGCAGTATTGGTACAGGAATTTTTTAAATTTTCTTTATTTTTATTTCACCTTTATTTAACCAGGTAGGCTAGTTGAGAACAAGTTCTCATTTGCAACTGCGACCTGGCCAAGATAAGGCATAGCAGTGTGAACAGACAACACAAGAGTTACACATGGAGTAAACAATTAACAAGTCAATAACACAGTAGAAAAAAATGGGCAGTCTATATACAATGTGTGCAAAAGGCATGAGGAGGTAGGCGAATAATACAATTTTGCAGATCAACACTGGAGTGATAAATGATCAGATGGTCATGTACAGGTAGAGATATTGGTGTGCAAAAGAGCAGAAAAGTAAATAAATAAATAAAAAACAGTATAAAAACAGTATGGGAATGAGGTAGGTGAAAATGGGTGGGCTATTTACCTATAGACTATGTACAGCTGCAGCGATCGGTTAGCTGCTCAGATAGCTGATGTTTGAAGTTGGTGAGGGAGATAAGTCTCCAACTTCAGCGATTTTTGCAATTCGTTCCAGTCACAGGCAGCAGAGTACTGGAACGAAAGGCGGCCAAATGAGGTGTTGGCTTTAGGGATGATCAGTGAGATACACCTGCTGGAGCGCGTGCTACGGATGGGTGTTGCCATCGTGACCAGTGAACTGAGATAAGGCGGAGCTTTACCTAGCATGGACTTGTAGATGACCTGGAGCCAGTGGGTCTGGCGACGAATATGTAGTGAGGGCCAGCCGACTAGAGCATACAAGTCGCAGTGGTGGGTGGTATAAGGTGCTTTAGTGACAAAACGGATGGCACTGTGATAGACTGCATCCAGTTTGCTGAGTAGATTGTTGGAAGCCATTTTGTAGATGACGTCGCCGAAGTCGAGGATCAGTAGGATAGTCCGTTTTACTAGGGTAAGCTTGGCAGCGTGAGTGAAGGAGGCTTTGTTGCGGAATAGAAAGCCAACTCTTGATTTGATTTTCGATTGGAGATGTTTGATGTGAGTCTGGAAGGAGAGTTTGCAGTCTAGCCAGACACCTAGGTACTTATAGATGTCCACATATTCAAGGTCGGAACCATCCAGGGTGGTGATGCTAGTCGGGCATGCGGGTGCAGGCAGCGATCGGTTGAAAAGCATGCATTTGGTTTTACTCGCGTTTAAGAGCAGTTGGAGGCCACGGAAGGAGTGCTGTATGGCATTGAAGCTCGTTTGGAGGTTAGATAGCACAGTGTCCAATGACGGGCCGAAGGTATATAGAATGGTGTCGTCTGCGTAGAGGTGGATCAGGGAATCACCCGCAACAAGAGCAACATCATTGATATATACAGAGAAAAGAGTCGGCCCGAGAATTGAACCCTGTGGCACCCCCATAGAGACTGCCAGAGGACCGGACAGCATGCCCTCCGATTTGACACACTGAACTCTGTCTGCAAAGTAATTGGTGAACCAGGCAAGGCAGTCATCCGAAAAACCGAGGCTGTTGAGTCTGCCGATAAGAATATGGTGATTGACAGAGTCGAAAGCCTTGGCGAGGTCGATGAAGACGGCTGCACAGTACTGTCTTTTATCGATGGCGGTTATGATATCGTTTAGTACCTTGAGTGTGGCTGAGGTGCACCCATGACCGGCTCGGAAACCAGATTGCACAGCGGAGAAGGTACGGTGGGATTCGAGATGGTCAGTGACCTGTTTGTTGACGTGGCTTTCGAAGACCTTAGATAGGCAGGGCAGGATGGATATAGGTCTGTAACAGTTTGGGTCCAGGGTGTCTCCCCCTTTGAAGAAGGGGATGACTGCGGCAGCTTCCCAATCCTTGGGGATCTCAGACGATATGAAAGAGAGGTTGAACAGGCTGGTAATAGGGGTTGCGACAATGGCGGCAGATAGTTTCAGAAATAGCGGGTCCAGATTGTCAAGCCCAGCTGATTTGTACAGGTCCAGGTTTTGCAGCTCTTTCAGAACATCTGCTATCTGGATTTGGGTAAAGGAGAACCTGGAGAGGCTTGGGTGAGGAGCTACGGGGGGTGGACCTGTTGGCCGAGGTTGGAGTAGCCAGGCGGAAGGCATGGCCAGCCGTTGAGAAGTGCTTATTGAAGTTTTCGATAATCATGGATTTATCGGTGGAGACCGTGTTTCCTAGCCTCAGTCCAGTGGGCAGCTGGGAGGAGGTGCTCTTGTTCTCCATGGACTTCACAGTGTCCCAGAACTTTTTGGAGTTGGAGCTACAGGATGCAAACTTCTGCCTGAAGAAGCTGGCCTTAGCTTTCCTGACTGACTGCGTGTATTGGTTCCTGACTTCCCTGAACAGTTGCATATCACGGGGCTATTCGATGCTATTGCAGTCCGCCACAGGATGTTTTTGTGCTGGTCGAGGGCAGTCAGGTCTGGAGTGAACCAAGGGCTGTATCTGTTCTTGGTTCTGCATTTTTGAACGGAGCATGCTTATCTAAAATGGTGAGGAAGTTACTTTTAAAGAATGACCATGCATCCTCAACTGACGGGATGAGGTCAATGTCCTTCCAGGATACCCGGGCCAGGTCGATTAGAAAGGCCTGCTCACAGAAGTGTTTTAGGGAGCGTTTGACAGTGATGAGGGGTGGTCGTTTGACTGCGGCTCCGTGGCGGATACAGGCAATGAGGCAGTGATCGCTGAGATCCTGGTTGAAGACAGCGGAGGTATATTTGGAGGGCCAGTTGGTCAGGATAGTTCAGAAGTATATATATATGCCAGCAAGTTTTGCATGGGAAAACTATTTCTTTGAAATCTTTAAACACGATGCTGCTTCCAATCTCTCCCCTCTATTGCAAGAACTGAACCATGCTGCCATGTTATGCTGTGCTGTTTTGATTATGCTGGGCAGTGTTGCGTGGAGATGTATATTGTGTAATGTTGTGCGTGCAGTGCCTTGTGCTGTGTATGCCTGCAGAGACCCTCTCAGCAGAGGCCCTCAAAAACAACACGAGAGAAAGAGAGATGAGAGGGAGAAGAATGAAGAGAATGAATGAAATGTGAGAATAGTAGGAGAAGGCAGGAAGAAAGGAAGATAGAAATGATACAGGAGTGATGCAGTGCAAGAGACCATGGGGGAAAGAGACTTGGGAGTGGTAATGCATAATGGTCCATATTCAGGGGATCAGTAACAGGCAGACCACCTGTTGCCCATCCCCTTAAATATGGATGACCGCGTGTCACTCAGCACCAATCTGAGGGCAGTGAAGAGGGGGAGGGGAGACTAAAATCACCAGGAACTCCTCTAAACATTTGTTCAGTTTTGGAAGTCTGTTCCAATGGGGGGAAAAAGAAGAGAAGTGATTGTGTCTCAATGTAATAAAGGTATGAAATTGTCATTTCAAATTTGCAGTGCACAAATGATTAGAATTGACATTCCTGTCTCCCGACCATCCGCTCTGACAAACATCGGCCCGCGGCTGAATCTAATCTCCTACCCCTGGCATAAAGTGTTCGGCGGATGCATATAATCAATCTAATATGATGCAATTCAATAAATATGGGAACAACAATTTCATATCCATCACTTCCCAATCAAATTTAAACCATGATAGCAAATAAATGAATCATTCATTATACTGCTTTGCCTATCAACCTCTACAATACCCTGTGGATAAATCCACACTGTCAGTAGATGCTGTCAAGACTGCTTTATTGCCAGGTGGGTTCTGCTGCCAAATCAGTGGCAAAGTACTCACTGGAATGGATTGTTCATGGTTGGCAAGAATATAGCCTTCTCCTTAGGCAGGTATGTGGCTACATAAACTAGCAGAGGCTAATAAAGTTGAGCTCAGACAACCCTAAAACTCCACCTGGTTAAATATGTTAAATGTGGAACAGGCTGATGTAGGCTCTGTTTGGCTCAGACCCCCGCGGCTGGGTCTCATATCTGGACTTGACACTTTCCCAGGATCCTCCATGGTAAACGTGTTTCCAAGCAGTAGCACACAAACAAAGCTAGAATCATTGATTTAGGTAAGAATATTTTTCACTACAAAGGTCATGTTAGTTTTAATACCCTGAGCGTTGGACGTAACCATAATACTAAACATCAGCCATTCCTACTAAATCCCCATGGTGCTCTGGGGACGGGGACTCACCCTGCAGACAGACATCTGGTTGGTGGTGAGGGTGCCGGTCTTATCGGAGCAGATGACGGAGGTGCAGCCCAGGGTCTCCACAGAGGGCAGGCTGCGGACGATGGCGTTCTTCTTGGCCATGCGGCGGGTTCCTAGAGCCAGACAGGTGGTGATGACAGCGGGCAGACCTAGTAAAAAGAGATGGCGATAAGAGGGGGTTAGACATACTCACTATGCTGGAGCCCAATGTATTGCTTTCAATATATTATAGACTGCTTCCCCCCACTCCCACTCTCCTAGTGACTCACCCTCTGGGATGGCGGCCACGGCCAGGGCCACAGCAATCTTGAAGTAGTACACAGCGCCACGGATCCAGGAGCCTCCGTGGACGGGGTCACTGAAGTGGCCAATGTTGATGAGCCACACAGCAATGCAGATCAGGGAGATGACCTTGGACAGCTGCTCCCCGAACTCATCCAGCTTCTGCTGCAGAGGCGTACGCTCCTGCTCCGTGGACGCCATCTCGTCACGAATCTTGCCAATCTCTGTGTTGACGCCTGTGGCCATCACAACACCCACTGCCTTACCCGCTGCTATGTTGGTGCCCTGTGGAGGAGAGAGGAGAGGTGATGAGACAACAGGTGTACACTGCTGAGGAAACACAGGGGAAACCTGAAACACACTGGGCAACTGAACAAGTGGGGAGGAACAGTAAAAAAAAACTGGAGAAGAAGACTAGGGGTTAAGGATAAGAGGTCTGACATTAAAATCCCAGAGAGGAACATGTAACGGAGATGATAAGTGGAGAAAAGGAGATTATAATTATTGGGTTGGCTAAACAGGGAAGAGGATCATGTACTGAAGAGACAATAGAAGATGCAAAGTGGAAGGGGAGAGAGGTCTTTAATGGTTTTCTAGTTACTCACACAGAAGAGCATGTTCTTCTTGTCCTGGTTGACAGCCCGGGGGTCAGGCACCGGGTCAGTGTGCTTGATCACAGAGACAGACTCCCCTGCCGGAGGAGAGAAAGAGACGGATGAGGACGATCAAACAACGCAGCCCTTACACGGAGCAAAGTGGTGATGGGTTGACATTTTGGGGAAGATGGGTGTGGATTGACTTCACAGCTGACTTGAGCAGGGCTGCCAATTACAAAATGCGGCATCCAAGGGGACTTTCACACTCATCAGTCTGCACTGCAGGGGGATGCAAGGTCTAGTGGGTAATCAGCTGAGCAAGCTCTGCACTGTTCTGATAGGCTGAGAGACTGTTTTTGACAGATTAGAGCCATGAATTGCAGGAGGGAAAAGCAGCGGAAATACCAAACTCTACCAATTAAGGCAGTGGAGCAAGACAGGGGTTTCAGGACTAGCTTCATCTCGTAACGCTCTTTGCTCTCATCCATATCGCTCTCTCCCTGTCAGTCTTTACCTCCCTCTTTCAGTCTATCGTTGTTCTCCCTCTCCATACTGTGTTGATTAAGAACCGCTGACTTCATCTTGAATAAAAGGTTCACGGAGTCATTCAGAAATTCTTGTTCTCACACTGACCGTTTCAGGGTCATTCTCAAGTGGTGACTCAACCCATTCATCAGCCCATATAACCCAACTCAAACACTGGCGACTACATACAAGTTATACACAAAGATAAAGCAAAGCTTAATAAGATTGAAATTGTAAATCCCTGTAACATTGTGTTCTTGCGGTGCTTTTATGGACTCAGGAGTAATGACAAGTAACATTTAAAACTACACTTTATATACAAAAGTATGTAGACAGGTCGACCGATTATGATTTTTCAACGCCGATACCGACTATTGGACGACCAAAAAAAGCCGCTACCGATTAAAATCGGCCGATTTTTATTTATTTATTACTATTATTAAACAATTACAACAATACTGAATGAACCATTATTTTAACTTAATATAAAATAATAATATCAATTTAGCCTAAAATAAATAATGAAACATGTTCAATTTGGTGCAATATGTGCCAATATGTGCCATTTAACTTTTAAGTTCCTTGCTCAGAACATGAGAACATATGAAAGCTGGTGGTTCCTTTTAACATGAGACTTCAATATTCCCAGGTAAGAAGTTTTAGGTTGTAGTTATTATAGGAATTATAGGACTATTTCTCTCTATACCATTTGCATTTCATATACCTTTGACTATTGGATGTTTTGTAGGCACTTTAGTATTGCCAGTGTAACAGTATAGCTTCTGTCCCTCTCCTCGCCGCTACCTGGGCTCGAACCAGGAACACATCGACAACAGCCACCCTCGAAGCAGCGTTACCCATGCAGAGCAAGGGGAACATCCACTCAAAGTCTCAGAACGAGTGACGTTTGAAACGCTATTAGCGCTCACCCCGCTAACTAGCTAGCCATTTCACATCGGTTATACCAGCCTAATCTCGGGATTTCATAGGCTTGAAGTCATAAACAGCGCAATGCTTGAAGCATTGCGAAGAGCTGCTGGCGAAACGCACAAAAGTGCTGTTTGAATTAATGCTTGCGAGCCTGCTGGTACCTACCATCGCTCAGTCAGACTGCTCTATCAAATCATAGACTTAATAATAACATAATAATAACATACAAATACGAGCCTTAGGTCATTAATATGGTCTAATCATTTCTAAAACTAAACATTTATTCTTTCAGTGAAATACAGAACCGTTCCGTATTTTATCTACCTGATGGCATCCCTAAGTCTAAATATTGCTGTTACATTGCACAACCTTCAATGTTATGTCATAATTACGTAACATTCTGGCAAATTAGTTCGCAATGAGCCAGGCGGCCCAAACTGTTGCAAACACCCTGACTCTGCGTGCAATGAACGCAAGAGAAGTGACAATTTCACCTGGTTAATATTGCCTGCTAACCTGGATTTCTTTTAGCTAAATATGCAGGTTTAAAAATATATACTTCTGTGTATTGATTTTAAGAAAGGCATTGATGTTTATGGTTAGGTACACGTTGGCGCAACTACAGTCCTTTTTCACGAATGCGCACCGCATTGATTATATGCAACGCAGGACACGCTAGATAAACTAGTAATATCATCAACCATGTGTAGTTATAACTAGTGATTATGATTTATTGATTTTTACAAGATACGTTTAACGCTAGCTGGCAACTTACCTTGGCTTCTACTGCATTCGGGTAACAGGCAGGCTCCTCGTGAGGCAGGTGGTTAGAGCGTTGGACTAGTTAACCGTAAGGTTGCAAGATTGAATCTCTGAGCTGACAAGGTAAAAATCTGTCATTCAGCCCCTTTACAAATAAGATTGTGTTCTTAACTGACTTGCCCAGTTAAATAAAGTTGTAAAAAAAATATTGTAAAAAATCCTAATCGGCGTCAAAACATACCGATTTCCGATTGTTATGAAAACTTGAAAATCGGCCCTAATTAAATCGGCCATTCCGATTAAATCGGTCGACCTCTAGAGGTCACCCCTTCCAATTAGTGGATTCGGGTATTTCAGCCACACCATTGTTGACAGGTGTATAAAACTGAGCACAGAGCAATCTCCATAGACAAACATGGTCAGGAGAATGGCCTTACTGAAGAGTTGTGACATTCAACGTGGTAACGTCAGAACAAAGTGCTGTTATTGTGAAGTGGAAACGTCTAGGAACAACAACGGCTCAGCCGCGAAGTGGCATGCACAGTGCCAACTGTAAAGTTTGGTGGAGGAAGAATAATGGTCTGGGTCTGTTTTTCATGGTTTGGGCTAGGCCACTTAGTTCCAGTGAAGGGAAATATTCGCACTACAGCATACATTTTAGACAATTCTGTGTTTCCAACTTTGTGGCAACAGTTTGGGGAAGGCCTTTCTGGTTTCAGAATGCCAATGCCCCTGTGCACAAAGCGAGGTCTATAAAGAAATGGTTTGTTGAAATCAGTATGGAAGAACTTGATTGGCCTGCACAGAGCCCTGACCACAACCTCATATAACACCTTTGGGATGAATTGGAACGCCAACTGCGAGCCAGGCCTAAACGCCCAATATCAGTGCCAGACCTCACTAACACTCTTGCAGCTGAATGTAAGCAAGTAACTGCAGCAATGTTACAGCATCTAGTGAAATGCATTCCCAGTAGAGTTTCCATCATTCTGGAATGAGATGTTCGACAAACAGGTGTCCACATACTGTCATATAGTGTATCATGCATAACATGAGAAATACATGGACTGATAAGAAACAAGGCCAAAGCCTAGATCTCACCTGTCAGAATGGACTGGTCCACCCTCAGGGTTGTGGATTTGATGGAGGTGAGTCGAATATCTGCAGGAACTTTATCGCCAACTGTGGAGAAAAACAAACAAAATGGAGAGAGAACATTAAAGGAAAAACACACCCTAAAAACACACATTTCTTTTCATTTACATTGTTAAATAACACATGTGAAAACGATAACTTCTGTGAACAAATGTTTCATTTTGGCATTATAAAGTTGGTAGCAACATGGAAAATTGTTGTGACATCTCTAGCGACTACAAAAAGAAATGCGATGCTCTCTATGTGCTAGCAAGCAAACAAAGCAACACACAATAATACATAAGGCAATATCAGAATATAAAGTAGATAGATAAAAATCACCAAAACAAACTGCACTATCAATTTAGGAGTCTACAATCTCACCATGTTCAACCTGCAGATCGATTTGCCTCAAAGAGTGGAGTCTGACATTCGCAACAGCAGATATACTTGAGATGGGAAACGTTGCCCATGCTAGTCACACAAAAAAAAGGGGCCGCACAGTGCATTTTGAGCGTCAACAAGGAGTACAACATTGCAACTCTTTTCCAAGGTGTGAGAAAATGTACTTGCTATCTGGATTATCGTATAGCTTTGGAATCCTGACATTACCCACTTTCTAGAAAAACAGGCACGTTTCGACATTTACACTGACTTTGAGAAGGGATTGCGTGACGATGGCTTAGCAACCGCGTGACGCAGAATGACAACGTGAACCCGATTGGGTGACAGTCTGCTGGGTGGGGAGTTGTACGTTTCTTCATTCATTGGATTCCTATCTCCTTTCTATAATATCTCTGGCAACTGCAATGCACCCAGGACCAACGAGGCAGACAAATATGAAAAATGTGCTTGACCCGCCGAGAAATGTGTTATTTCATTTAACGAGGTTAGGAATATTGCAAAAAATATGATGAATGGCTCATTCGAGAGAAGACACCCTTCCAAGTTATGACATCCTGCCTGCATTGAAATCTGAGATGTATGACAGACGTTTTGCTATCTAAAAGTCATATTCCTATTAAACTTTGTGTAGTGACAGCGACTTTATCACAGTGCTACGTCATACTGGCCGGCTTCCTGCCTGCTTGAACGCCAATAACTCAGATACACATTAAACCATGAAATGACCCAGGGAATCGATAGATCACACAGACGCACAAAAACAATATAACATTCAACATGGGTGAACATTTCCTTTAAGTACAACTAGAGCAGGTCTGAGTTGAGTGGATTATACTGAAGGAGGATAACATCAGTAAATGGTACATTCTAACCTGTAGTTCAGAGATTAAGCACAAAACATCTAAACAAATTAGGCAAAAGGTGCATGAGGATGGGGCATTTTGAAGGCATAATTGAGTCATGAGATGTTCAAAATGTTAGTGAAATATGCTGTCCAAACCTCTGAAGACAGAACAGCTTCATCAAACTCAATTAGTTCCTTCATGAGCAAGAGGGTCAAAACTAATGCTGTTCACAGGGCATGTCCAACTCTCCAGACACACACACACTGGCTCACTCAAAATGTGCAGAATGTAGGCTCCTGAAAAATAAAACTGGATAACAGCAGAGAGAAAATTATATGTAAAACAATATTAATGTTCCATTAAACTAGTGCGCGGGACAAAAATAAAAGGTAGGTCATTCTTTCCATTCACAGGGCTTTGGTAATTGCCAGTAAAACAAAAATCTAACTTAAATTCCAAAATACTCTCACACCACTGAATGGGACAGTCACAAGAGCTCATTAAAGGCTCTTCACATTTATTAGCTATGGCTGAGAGGGTATCAGCGTATCCTACTGTCGGCCTGAAAGAACACAGGAATTCCAAATTATATTGATAAATTGCTTCAGGCAGGTTGATTAAGAAAGCAGAATTTAAAAAGGGCTTGTTCTTTTGATGTAATTTTACAGAATATAAACTACTTTATATAGACAGACAACCAAAAAGGCCTACTGTACAAACAAGAGCCCCTGACAAATTCCTTCTCCAGAGGACAGAGTTCTGACAGACATGTAAACAGACCCTTGGCCCTCCTCAGTGCTAGGAGGAGGAGGAGGGGGGACAGGCGAATTGCATGAGACCTGCGAAAGGCATATCCAAAAATGGGAAAACTATTTTGATCAGTTCTACAGTGCAGTAGTGGGGGGTTTAGATGTGAACACTGCTGGGCAAGAGTCTCTGCTATGGCCCTCATGGAACAGGGGAGGCCACCTAGCCAGCACTGTCTCTATACACAAGAAACTCACTATAGAGCCACCATAGGGACAAGAGGCTAGGGAGTACACAAAACACTTGAAGAGCAGCTACCTATTTCTAGCTTCATCCCTATAAACATTCTGATAAAACCCCAGCCTTAAAAATATACAAACTTCAGCTGTAAAGTTTTGAATGGAGCGCTATCATCTTCATCCTAGGTGGCTGTCAAAACTTCATTGCCACCCGCCAGGCTTCAAACTATACTGAACAAAAATAATACACAACATGCAGCAACTTCAAAGATCTTACAACGTTACGGTTCATAAGGAAATCAGTCAATTGAAAAAGTCATTAGGTCCTAATCTATAGTTTTGACATGTCTGGGAATACATATGCATCGGTTGGTCAAAGATCCCTTAAAAGAAGGTAAGGGTGTGTGGATCAGACAACCAGTCAGTATTTGGTGTGACCACCATTTGCCCCATGCAGTGCAACATCTCACGGAGTTGACCAGGCTGTTGATTGTGGCCTGTGGAATACCCTTATTTGAAACAGCTGTGTAGTGCTAGCACAAAAAACAAAACGTCCCCAGGAGCAAGTTTGGGAAAAGCTGCTCTAAAACATTGGAGGTCGCTAATTGGTAGAGAAATTAACAACATTAAATCCTCTAGCAACAGCTCTGGTGGACATTCCTGCAGTCAGCATGTCAATTGCACACTCAACTTGAGACATCCGTGGCATTGTGTTGTGTGACAACTGCACATTTTAGTGGCCTTTTGTCCCCAGCACAAAGTGCACCTGTGTAATGTTCATGCATTTAATCAGCTTCTTGATATGCTACACCTGTCAGGTGGATGAATTGTCTTGGCACGGGGGAAATACTCACTAACAGGGATGTAAACAAATGAGAAATAACTTATACGGAAACATTTCTGGGATCTTTTATTTCAGCTCAGGAAACAAACAGTTTACATGTTGCATTTATATTTTTGTTCAGTGCAGATAAAAATCGATGGGAGATTGAAGGATGAATTGGTAGGAGAGAAAGGATGGAGCGAGATGAGGGTAGATCAAAAGAAATACAATGACAAAAGTTTTCACAAGCCCCCTGTGGACTAATTTATGAAGTCAGTCAAAGTGCCCCTAAACAAAACTAGCTAATAGCGAACAACGTTCCCAATACACAAAAGGGTCATGGAGTAGGGTAACCTACTTTTGAATACAATGAGAGCAGAGCACTTGTAAGAATAGGTCTTCATTCGACAAGTTGATCATCAAGTAGCCTAACAGCATGTCTTTGACAGGATCGTTGCCATCAATGGTGAATCCAAAAACCAAAGCTCAATGAAAGAAATGAAGGGCATTTATCACTTGGCTCTGTCATAACCTCACATGGTCTCTCCTATCATTGCTATGCAGACGACACACAATTAATCTTCTCCTTTCCCCCTTCTGATGACCAGGTGGCGAATCGCATCTCTGCATGTCTGGCAGACATATCAGTGTGGATGACGGATCACCACCTCAAGCTGAACCTCAGCAAGACGGAGCTCCTCTTCCTCCCGGGGAAGGACTGCCCATTCCATGATCTCGCCATCACGGTTGACAACTCCATTGTGTCCTCCTCCCAGAGCGCTAAGAACCTTGGCGTGATCCTGGACAACACCCTGTCGTTCTCAACTAACATCAAGGCGGTGTCCCGTTCCTGTAGGTTCATGCTCTACAACATCCGCAGAGTACGACCCTGCCTCACACAGGAAGCGGCGCAGGTCCTAATCCAGGCACTTGTCATCTCCCGTCTTGATTACTGCAACTCGCTGTTGGCTGGGCTCCCTGCCTGTGCCATTAAACCCCTACAACTCATCCAGAACGCCGCAGCCCGTCTGGTGTTCAACCTTCCCAAGTTCTCTCACGTCACCCCGCTCCTCCGCTCTCTCCACTGGCTTCCAGTTGAAGCTCGCATCCGCTACAAGACCATGGTGCTTGCCTACGGAGCTGTGAGGGGAACGGCACCTCAGTACCTCCAGGCTCTGATCAGGCCCTACACCCAAACAAGGGCACTGCGTTCATCCACCTCTGGCCTGCTCGCCTCCCTACCACTGAGGAAGTACAGTTCCCGCTCAGCCCAGTCAAAACTGTTCGCTGCTCTGGCCCCCAATGGTGGAACAAACTCCCTCACGACGCCAGGACAGCGGAGTCAATCACCACCTTCCGGAGACACCTGAAACCCCACCTCTTCAAGGAATACCTAGGATAGGGTAAGTAATCCTTCTCACCCCCTAAAAAGATTTAGATGCACTATTGTAAGTGGCTGTTCCACTGGATGTCATAAGGTGTATGCACCAATTTGTAAGTCGCTCTGGATAAGAGCGTCTGCTAAATGACTTAAATGTAAATGTAAATGATTTATGAATAACTCCATAGATAAACAGTTATTGAGGAAAGACACAGCCCTATTTGTGTCATTAGTCTAGGGCTGACCCCAATTAGTCGACTGGTCATTGTTTGGTTGTTAGGCTGTTTTAGTCGAACAGGAACAGTCAAAAGTCGGGACACCAACTCATTCAAGGGTTTTTATTTTTTAAACTATTTTCTACATTGTAGAGTAGTTAAGACATCAAAACTATGAAATAAACACATATGGAATCTAGTAACCAAAAAAGTAACCAAAAAAAAGTGTTAAAATAAAAATGTGATATTCTTCAAAGTAGCCACACTGTCTTGATGACAGCTTTGCACACTATTAGCATTCTCTCAACCAGCTTCATGAGGTAGTCACCTGGAATGCATTTCAATTAACAGGTGTGCTTTGTTAGAAAGTTATTTTGTGGAATTCCTTTCCTTCTTAATGCGTTTGAGCCAATTAGTTGTTGTGACAAGATACGGGTGGGATACAGAAGATCGCCCTATTTGGTAAAAGACCAAGTCCATATTATGTAAAAAAAAAAATTAGCTCAAATAAGAGAAACGACAGTCCATTATTACTTCAAGACATGAAGGTCAGTCAATACGGAGCTTTTTAAGAACGTTGAACGTTTCTTCAAGTGCTGTCGCAAAAACTATAAGTGCTTTGGCTCTCATGAGGACAGCCACAAGAAATGAAGACCCAGAGTTACCTCTTCTGCAGAGGATAAGTTCATTTTAGATAACTGCACCAGAGATGGCAGCCCAAAAAAAGGCTTCAGAGTTCAAGTAACAAACACCTCAACATCAACTGTTCAGAGCAGACTGCGTGAAATCAGGCTTTCATTGTCAATTTGCTGCAAAGACACCACTACTAAAAGGAGACCAATAATAAGAGACTTGCTTGGGCCAAGAAACACGAGCAATGAACACTAGACCGATGGAAATCTGTCCTTTGGTCTAGAGTCCAAATTTGAGATTTTTTTCCAACCTCAGTGTCTTTGTTACGCAGAGGAGTGTGGGGGTGCTTTGCTTTGCTGGTGACACTGATTTATTTAGAATTCAAGGCACACTTAACCAGCACGGCTACCATAGCATTTTGCAGCGATACGCCATCCCATCTAGTTTGCGCTTAGTGGATATGTTATTTGTTTTTCTAACAGGACAATGATGATTTGATTTGACAATGACCCAAAACACACATCCAGGCTGTGCGAGGGCTATTTAACCAAGGAGAGTGATGAGTGCTGCATCAGATGACCTGGCCTCCACAAATCACCCGACCTCAACCCAATTGAGATTGTTTGGGATGAGTTGGACTGCAGAGTGAAGGAAAAGGAGCCAACAAGTGCTCAACATATGTTGCAACTCCTTCAAGACTGTTGGAAAAGCATTCTTCATGAAGCTGGTTGAGAGAATGCCAAGAGTGTGCAAAGCTGTCATCAAGGCAAAGAGTGGCTGCTTTGAAGAATCTATCAAATATTTTGATTAGTTTAGTACTTTATTGGTTACTACATGATTCCATGTGTGTCATTTCATAGTTTTGATGCCTTCACTATTATTCTACAATGTAGAAAATAGTCAAAATAAAGACAATCCCTGGAATGAGAAGGTGTCCAAACTTTTGACTGGTACCTTATGCATGCACACCTCAGTGAACTCATCCATTGGGCGCCCTAGACTAAAAGCACATTTATGCTTGATCTGAAAATGTGGTTGGAGGCGCCATATGGAGGTTGTGATGCAATTGCGGAGCCTCCAGAGGCATGCAGAGTCCAAATCAAACCTATGCATCACCAAGCGCCTCCCAAATTTAACAACGCGGGGGGCTCTGTATAGCTCAGCATTTTTGATTTGTTGATGGTGGGTGGGGGCAGTGCATCCTGTATAAAACACAAGCGCACTTCCTTGACAACAACTCTGCACTGCTCTGCGATGCGCAAGAAGTATGAATGCCCTGACTTCTGCTGAGGCCATATCACTGTAAATGCTGCATGGCCATTGCAGAAGTCAAAATGACCATGTGCCCAGATGCAAATTGTACTTCTCTCTGTAGAATATGCACCCTCTCCCAACAATTTGAGCACATTCCTTGTTTCATAACTTCAGTGAGTGAATTATTTGCGTTGGATTCTTAGTATATATCAATTCATCATTGTATACATCACCAGTAGTACATTTACCATTAATTCCTATAATTTCTCATCTACAATGTTTGTTACTTTGCTCCTGCTAATACTGAGTAAAGACCCGCACGCATAGAAGTAGGCCTATAGCCTACCTGGCCTGTGCAGAAATGTAGGCATATAAATGTGCCCATTTGGGGAGCGTCTCAAAGTAATTTTTTCTTCACCTCGAACAGCAAGCAAACAAAGTCTGCTTTTACATCCATTGAGAATTACAATAGTTCATTAATGTAGCTGAAAAATCTTTCCAGCTCTCTCCCTTTTCTATAACCACTCAGCATGAAAGGGAAAAATGTCATGCTCTGGCCCAGTGGAAACATAAAATAGGCCTACCTGATTTCTTCTCATCAGTGCTTGACATGGACTGAAATAGGTAACAGTACTCATTTTGGGTGCTGGTACTGTTTGTATTTAGGTGCAGGAGCTCCACAATACTTAAAAGAATATTCTATAAAGAGGAACAGGCGCTCAAGCAGAACATTTGAGGTGCCGGTAATAAGCGCCAGTGAGCTTCTGCCCAAGCTTCTTATCCCGTGCGCAAATAGCCTACAGCTGTGTCTGTCCTGAGCTCAATGGTGAGGGAAAGTGAAGGCCCAGAATGTTACACAATGCTGCAAGTTCGCTAGTGCAAGCTTCAGGCCTGACCCAAGTTAAAAGTTGATACAATGTTTCAAGTTCGATGCAGACAGGCCATGTGTAGCCAATGTGATTTATAGGATATTTTCTACCTGTAGGCTGCAATGTTTTTATTTGTTGGCTTTATGTATGCCATTTTTACATACTTGGCAATAGAAGATACAAACCTAAAAAGTATAATTTTCATTTAGATTTGGATAGAATTGTAATTAACCACATGACAACAATTGAGATATGAAGACATTATTATAAATTAAATTAAACCGTTTAATGAAAATATGCATATGAAAATCAGAACTGGCATGCAGATCGGTAGAAATGGTAAGATAAATAGCCATTTCACATGAGACAGGTTGCCGACTCCTCGTGTAGCCTATTATCGCCTACTTAAGGAGAGTAGTGGCACCACCACTCGCAAGCCCATGACTCCTCAGTGGCCAGGGAGGTTTGATTTAGCACCTATAGCTCTTTGGCGAGGTTGCACGTAGGCACAAAGTTTTCAGGTAGTTTCAAGCAGTCAAAGTCCCTAGGGAACCACCTGCTGTTCTCATGAATGGAAAGAGAAAAGAGCCATCATCAAACCCAAGGTACATAAAACATAGAGCTGGAGATGCACATCATGCTGTGTTAACTTACATCCATGACCTAATCAAATCAGACAGCCCCTTAGTGTCAGTTGTGTAATGAAGAAAGAAAAAGGAAAAACAGAAAAGGGAGGATGAAGAGAGCCAGATGAGAATGAGAAGAGGGAAAGACTGATGGGGTAGAGTTAAACAGATCGCTTGAGGACAAAAGCCTAAACACATGAAAGGAAATTGCAAGGAAAGTTCGCTAATGATTTATCTGATCAAATTGTGCCCTTTGTAAACATTAGATCCTGTCTATGCCCCTTGGACCACCTTGCCAGCACTGACCTGGTGGTGGTATGTTGTAGAAGGCAACAAGACCACAAAGCCAGAGCCTGCGGTGGTCCAACTCACACACATAAAACTGGGTCACACATGCAGACCAAAGTGAGCCAGCCACACAGAGACCAAGAGAAAGGCCATTCTTGTTTGACTCCTATATACAGGATGTTGTTGCTCCAAGGGGTCAGGGTTATTGCCATGGCAAGGTGGTGGTGGTCAGCTCAGTTGGAAGAAAAAAATGTATTGGGAGGAGTGGTGAAAGATGAATTACTGCCGATGTTCCAACATTTTACAACACAGAATCCCTGTTACTCATAGCCAAATGTGGGTGAATAAAAAAACGAGGGAGAATGAGGGAATATATATAGAAAGCAACCTTTTGCAGAGTGCCTGAGAATGCCACTGTAAGCAGCAACACTAAGCTAAACCTAGTCTTGACAGCTGCTTAGCCCAGGCTCCGACTCTAGTTCTTCCTCACGTCTGTCCTGTGTGAATGCATGGTTGCACTCTCCCACTCGGGGGGGTTGAAGGCAGGCGGTTCAAGTGAAAGCCACAGCTGAGGAGGTGATGAAGGCCCTAAGGTTTCTGGCACGCGCCACAGCTCATGTTCAGGTCATTCTCTCCAACCACGTTAACATCATTGTGTTTTTAGTACCTGAGGGGTTGGTAGCAAGCTGTTGCCAACCCATCTCCCTAACCCCCTCCCCCTTCCACAACCTCAGAGGAAGAGAAAGACCCCTGACCCCATGGTGGTTGCAGTCTGGTATGACCCCAAAAGGACACCTGGAGGCAGCCAATACCATTGCTGACAGACTTTTTGGGGACAAAAACTTGGGGACAGACTATTTTAAGAAACTTACATAAAAACCACTGAGTCATGGAAAACGTGTTTACTATGGTTTAACAGTGGGGAGATACCGGATTATTGATGCAGTCTAAAGGAAGGCAGGTGTAGCGTTTGGGATTTGACATGACAGCACCGATTGGCTTGACTGTTTCCAGATGAGCAGCAAATCAGTGTGTAAGAGATTGACTAAACATTTTGGTGTAGACTGCAAACAAAACTGTGCATGGTCTTTGACAAGTAAACAAATGAATTAAAATGTACAGTAAGTGGAAGGAAGTGGAAGGTAGGTAGATGGTATCATCTTGCCGGTAGACCTCCAATGTCACTGGGCTCCAGAAAGGTGGAGACAGCAGCTCCAGCCCAGCCTGTCAGCTCTGACTCACTCTTCAGGGGGGGTTAGGCGGAAGGACTGAACATTGTGCGCTCTGCTTAGATAAAGCCAAAAGGTGGGATATTCACGAGATAACAAACGGTCACAGATGTACACACACTGCAGAACTCTGTTTAAACCCTTACTCTTGACAAGACTTAAGATTCCTCTTTGGCAGCTCTAGGGACTCTGGGCCAGGATATAACACAGATGCTACTTAGCGGCATAGCATTCATATCATGCATCAACTCCTTTCCTTATTCACCGCAAAAACATCCACATATTCTGCCTTAATGGTATGTAGTTACTCTTGTTACTCTGGAATTGCAGTGTGAGGGGTTAACTAAAGCCCTTCATTTGACTTCCTGAGTGCAGTGGCAGGAGTGGGAAAAGGCAGCAGTCTTAAGTAATAGGCAAACCCCCTCAACCACCTCCAACCTTTCCTTTGAAGCAGAGAGAAAGAAAAGTAATTTTCTAGGACGCTGGGTGACAGAGAGAACAAGACAATGAGAGTAAAAGGGGACAGGCCATGAATTGGTTGAAGCTGAAGGAGAAAAGCCAATCTGAGGAGGCTGGGTCCGGATGACAAGAGGAAGTAAGTCGTGGGAAAGAGTTGTGGATGCCAATAGCCTGAGGGGACATGGAGTTTGAGGCCACAGTATTCTGGTTTCACTGTAACCCTATTCTAATCCAATATGCAATCCCCATGTCCTAGAAATCACCCCCCACCCACACAGAGACTAATTTCATATGACCCTCAATCCGTTTACAGCTCTCAAGCTCTTATGTAACAGGCAACTCCACTCACCTGGTGCCACTATTGTATTGGTCAGGGAGATGAGCAGTGTTAAGCAGAACAGATGTATGAGTTGGGTGAGAGACTCATCTACATCTCAAACACTGTTGATGAGAGCCTGCTATGGCAAATTACTTGCACTTTCAGCAGAGCCTACCTGTCCTACTGCAGCCAGGTGACTGTACATGTAGATTTTACAACAGAATGGGTGGAGTTCACATTCAAACAAACTCCTCCAGTGCCATTCCATATGAGAGAGAGGGGCAGACAGAGCGGGCTGAACAGTTGCCAGTTTTACATTGAGAGGATTCATTGTTGGGGGAGTCTGACAAGTGTAGAGCATTGCAGTGATGAAGCAAACAAAAGGGTTCAACTCGGGTCTGACATTTCAACTTAATTCCAATGAATGGTCCAACTCTATACAAGGTATGGCTCATCTAAGTTGTCTAAACCAGACTTTGAAACAACATTCACCAGCCAAGATCAAATAGTGTGGGGGTGCATCAATGGCAGTGAAAGTTTCTGTAAATCAATTAGCAGAGCAAATGTCAGGCGGTGTTCTCTCTCCTGGTTTAGCGTGACAGGGAGACGACTGGGGAGAGCAGAGATGAGGAGCAACAAAGCTTTGATCGCTCTTCTTACATGAAGGAACATGGATGTGCAAAAAATAAATGAACACATGCGTATGAAACACACCTATAGGGATGTAACGATTCACTGATACACATCGGTACCAGATTCAAATGTTTAAGATACAAGTGCATCGTTCCGTGGGTCATGCACCACGGAACGGAGGTGAAACGGCTAGCTTAGTTAGCGGTGCGCGCTAAATAGCGTTTCAATCGGTGACGTCACTTGCTCTGAGACCTTGAAGTAGTAGTTCCCTTTGCTCTGCAAGGGCCGCAGCTTTTGTGGAGCGATGAGTAACGATGCTTCAAGGGTGACTGTTGTTGATGTGTGCAGGGGGTCGGTCCCTGGTTCGCGCCCGGGTAAGGGCGAGGGGACGGTCTAAAGTTGTACTGTTACACTTACATTAAATTCTTTCTGAAAACACCTCTAATCTTTTGTAACTGATGCGTCCTCTCCGTCAATGTCGAACTGCATGTAACTGGGTTGACAGTCATTGATCTACAAGCAATTTTGTATCCCGAAAAACCCCAGGCAATAGCTTAGTCAAACTGCGTACTGTGCCCAGCTTCGCACGCTGACCAACGCGAGGTAGGTGGCCCGTTCCTGATCTTGCACAACTGCGCAGCTCCTTCAGCATTCAATTCTACAACAGCTTACGTGATATTAGGCTTTATTAGTAAAAAAATGAACTGGCACCTAAAGGACCCCCAGGCCATGAAAAACAAGATTCTCTGGTCGAAAGAACTCTTAGGCATGAATGCCAAGCGTTACATCTGGAGGAAACCTGACACCGTCCCTATGGTGAAGCATGCTGGTCGCAGCATCATGCTGTGGGGATGTTTTTCAGAGGCAGGGCCTAGGAGGGCCTAGTTAGGATTGAGGCAAAGATGAACAGAGCAAAGTACAAAGAGATCCATGATGAAAACCTGCTCCAGAGGGCTCAGGACCTCAGACTGGGGTGAAGGTTCACCTTCCAACAGGACAACAACCCTAAGCACACGGCCAAGACAATGCAGGAGTGGCTTCGGGACAAGTGGCCCAGAAGTTAATTGACAGCATGCCAGGGTGGATAGCAGAGGTCTTGAAAAAGAAGGGTCAACACTGCAAATATTGACTCTTTGCATCAACTTCATGTAAATAAAAGCCTGACACTTATGAAATGCTTCAATATTCCATAGTAACATCTGAAGACACTGAGGCAGCAGACCTTGAAAATTAATATTTGTGTCATTCTTAAAACTTCTGGCTACTACTGTACATACACCATAGACATACATAATTTACACACACAGGTCTCAGAGTAGGGCTGGGCGGTATACCGTATTTTCGAATATACCAGTATTGATGCAGGGACCGGTTTGGGTTTTTACTTTACCTTCTATACCGGTATTTGTATGTTTGGTTTGTTAAATGTGATATGCCATGTGTAATGTCATTCTTTATAGTTTACTTTGCTACTTTGAGTCATCTCTCTCCGAGCCACTTTCCACACAGACCTAGCCACGCCCCATGTCACTCAAATAGCGCATTTGATGTTCCCTCAACCAGGAGGCACTTCACTTCAGACACTTCAGTCTGCATGGTCAATGTAGCACATGCAACAATGTTGATGACAATGCTGTTTTCACGTTGCGTCTTAATATAAATCCACTAGCGTTCTATAATGACACTAAGTTTGTGATTCTTACATCAGCAAACATCTAGTTTATTTTCTTAGAAAGTTGCTATAAATCTTGAGACTAATTGTTAGCCGCTAATGCTAATAGCTAGCCAGCTAATAAATATACTGAGTAAGAGCAAAAGTAGCTAGCTAATACAGCCTGATGGTGTGGACCTAAAATCAGCATCCTGTTTGTGCAACAGTATCTTCTAAATCAAAGAGGAATATGCAAAGCAAGAATATGTTAGCTACATGAAGTAGCTAAGAGAAAACATGCAAAGTAGCCAAAGCTTATAGGGTACCCTAGGAAACGCGTATCAACACTTTAGTTCCTACCCTGTCACAATAACTCCTGCCTGGCATTTTAATTCACAGGACAGGAAAATGGTCCAATTCATGCACTTATCAAGAGAACATCCCTGGTCATCTACTGCCTCTGATCTGGAGGACTCAAGCACAAATGCTTTGTTTGTAAATTATGTCTGAGTGTTGGAGATGCCCCTGGCTATCAGTAAATTAACATAAAAAATACATAAAATGGTGCCAATTGGTTCCTTTCCTTAATAAAAAAGGAATTTGAAATGATTTATACTTTTGATAGTTAAGTAAAACCAAATACTTTTAGACTTTTACGTAATTTGTATTTTACTTGGTGACTTTTACTTGACTCAAGTATGACGGTTGGGTACTTTTCCCACCACTGCAATTGAGTGCAGGAAATGCAGAAATTATAAAAGTGCTGAAATTTGTTTTGGTTGAAGTTTAATTGAACAGCATAAAACAACAAGAATGGAGAAAGACTCATTGAAATCACACACACACACACACACACACACACACACACACACACACGTGTTATCACCCTTGGATCACTCACTACACATAAAGCAAATGTAGAATATTAAATAACTAAAAATACCCTCTTTTTTATAAATACCATGATAGAATATTTTGGCCATATCGCCCAGCTCAGAGGGCACCCAGTTCATGAGCTTAACAGCAGTAGATCTGAATTTAGAATGGAAAATGAATGTTTATGCAACAAATGTTACTGCATCAAATCGTATCAATTAATACTCTAACCAAACTAAAAACATATCATCCCTGTATCTAGATACGTATTGAATCGTCTTTAAAGGGAAAGATACACATCCCTAATAAACTGACACCTGCACTCTGAAACAATATTCTGTGATCACACAACACTGGGTCATCAAAGCTAAGCAGACATGCATCACTGGGACGGAGCAGGGGTGGGCAAACGTTTAGGCTCGAGTTGTTGTTTAAGTCTAGCCTGGAGTGTTTACTTAAACCTAAAAATACTACAACATCACCCCACCTAAAATCAGCTGGTGGGCCGGATGCTCAGTGTATTGGAAAGGGAGATACCTAATCAGTTGCACAACAGAATGCCTTCAACTGACATGTGTCTTCGATTTAACCCAAACCCTCTGAATCAGAGGTGCGGGAGGCTGCCGTAATTCGACATCCACGTCTTCGGCGCCCGGGGAACAGTGGGTTAACTGCCTTGCTCAGGGGCAGAAAGACAGAATTTTACCTTGTCAGCTCGGGGATTCAAACCAGCAACCTTCCAGTTACTGGCCCAACGCTCTAAGCATCTTACCGGCCACCTCCACGATGTCCCCTGGTACAAGGTCCTTGGACTTGATCCTCTGCACACTCTTCCTGTCCTGCCGGTACACCTTTCCCATCTCCGGCTCGTACTCTTTGAGCGCTTCAATGGCATTCTCTGCATTTCGCTCCTGTAAGACAAAAGCAATCAGATTAAATCAATATTTTTCAGAGATAAATGTAAGCTTCACATGTGGGTTGACGACCAGATCCCACACAAAGAGCATTTAGAGATGGTTAAAGAATGAGAAAGCTGGGAAAGGAAGCAAACCCAACGAGAAGTGTATCCAACAACAAATCATTGGACATTGTAATAGCCAGAAATACCACCGTTTTTACAACGCTGATCTGTTGATCTCATCACACGCCAAAGAAAAAACAAACAATAGGATCAAATGAAAATATGGCCATTACACTTAAAAAGGGCTCAATTTCAGATTTAAGGAAACAATACATTCCTGGCTCAGTCAACCCTGGGAATTCAATGGACTTATATTTTTAACATCTTGTATGTTTAACATCACAGTCAGTATGCCATCAGATATAGCTGAGGACTGGAGCACAGTGTACCACAATTAAACCCTCCGTCTCGCCAACCCCCAATCAACTACCAGCGATCTGCTGACATTTCCCTCCCCGTGGGATTAATCCCAGAGGTACCGTCACAAGCAGCCAGCCTGGCAGCACTCTGGACAGGGCACACCCGCTGGCCTCATTGGATGGGAACACGGACAACATCTCCATTAAAAATACAGGCTGCAGGGAAAGTGTTGTAGGTAGTTAACAGTTGCCGTGATAACCGGTGGGCATTGATTGGTCCAAGGCGCATGTATTGAAGTAGTTTGGACAAAGACTGAGAAGAATTCAAAAGGTATTCTGAACATGTTCGTCACCATATCCTCCAACGGCCCCAGACAAGCGTTGTTTGCTTATACAATGGCAAACAACCTGACAGATAACGGCTCCTCTTACAAACATCAACAGAGAATATCATTTATGTCCCAACTACCATAAGTGCCGGTCTCCACAACTGCCATCGCTAGCCTAATTTAACTGAATATGGCATGCTAGAGTAAATTAACTTAACGTTAGACATTACATTTGCTTAGTAGCAGCAGTAGCATGTTAGCATAAAAAAAAAAAAGCATTTTCAATACTACACCTAATCAAAACCACCCCCATAGAGGTAACCTCCATGTGTGCGTGTTGTAGATCAACAAGGGGGACTACGAGGTGAGGTGTAAGTCTTTGGGAGCAGTGAGGTGCAGCAGAAGGCCCGAGAGATGATCGAGGAGTTCGGGACCAGAGACAACAGCCCCAGGGGATTCCGCAGAGGTAAAACACACGTAAACCACAGTGAACCACACTTAGTCTTCTCTAAAATTAAAACACGATTCACGCAACACAAAAATAATCTATGTAAATCAATGCAAACATTGCATAGGCCTATGCTACAATTTCTTACAAAAATGTTTTTTAAATGGCACGTGTGACTTTCATAGTACTTTTCATAGCCAGTCACATTACCCCAGAATGGGACATCACTAAGTAGCTCTCTGTAGCACTGAAAGTCCATCCATCTGAAGTAAGTGCAACACACAGTGCATTGGCCAATTCATTGACTTCAGATTTAGCTTGCTTATATAGAGCAGGTACTACTACCCTTTTGCTGAAATGGGTGCAAGAGGGCGAAATTTGTAATGTTGCTCGGGCACTTTCAAGGTGCCGAAACACCCCATTCTCAACCACCAAGAACGGGCGCATACCCATCGCTCTGGTAATTTTTTGGGGCCTGTCATAATCGGAGAACACACACCAACTGATTAAGGGACTGCTGAATGTTTATTTTTTTTCACCTCTTGCTTTGTTTGCTCGTTTCAATATTATGTCCCTCTCTGATAAGATACCCAGGAAAGTACTGAAAATAGCACATAAGAATAAAAGTAGGTTCATGAAATCCATAAACTGTTAACATTACATTTATTTCTGAGACTCACTTAGATAATTAATTTGATGATACAGCAGTAGTGATATAACATGTATAGTGCAGTCGGATAGAATTCAGACAACTTGATTTCACATTGGTACGTTACAGCCTTATTCTAAAATGTATTAAATTGTTTCCTCCCCCACCCATCAATCTACACACAAAACCCCATAATGACGAAGCAAAAACTGGTTTAGAAATGTTTGCAAACGTATAAAAAAAAAAAAAAAGAAATATCACATTTACAGTTGAAGTCGGAAGTTTACATACACCTTAACCAAATACATTTAAACTCAGTTTCACAACTCCTAACATTAAATCCTAGTAAAAATTCAATTTTAGGTCAGTTAGGATCACCACATTATTTCAAGAATGTGAAATGTCAGGAAAAATAGAGAAAATGATTTCAGCTTTAATTTCTTTCATCACATTCCCAGTGGGTCAGAAGTTTACACACTCAATTAGTATTTGGTAGCACCTTTAAATTGTTTAACTTGGGTCAAACGTTTTGGGTAGCCTTTCACAAGGCACAGCTATTTTCAGGTCTCTCCAGAGATGTTCGATCGAGTTAAAGTCCGGGCTCTGGCTGGGTCACTCAAGGAATATTCAGAGACGTGTCCCGAAGCCACTCCTGCATTCTCTTGGCTGTGTGCTTAGGGTTGTTGTCCTGTTGGAAGGTGAACCCTTGCCCTCAGTCTGAGGTCCTGAGCAGGTTTTCATCAGGAATCTCTCTGTACTTAGCTCTGTTCATCTTTGCCCCAACCCTGACTAGGCTCCCAGTCCCTGCCTCTGAAAAACATCCCCACAGTATGATGCTGCCACCACCAAGCTTCACTGTTGGGATGGTGCCAGGTTTCCTCCAGAAGTGACACTTGAGATTCAGGCCAAAGAGTTTAGTTTTGTTTCATCAGACGAGAATATTATTTCTCACGGTCAGAGTCCTGTAGATACCTTTTGGCAAACTCCAAGCGGGCTGTCAAGTGCCTTTTACTGAGGAGTGGCTTCCGCCTGGCCCTACCATAAAGGCCTGATTGATGGAGTGCTGCAGAGATGATTGTCCTTCTGGAAGGTTCTCCCATCTCCATAGAGGAACTCTAAAGCTCTATCAGAGTGACTTTCGGGTTCTTGGCCACCTCCCTGACCAAGGCTCTTCTCCCCGGATTGCGCAGTTTGGCTTGGTGGTTTAAAACTTCTTCCATTTAAGAATGATGGAAGCCACTGTTTTTAGGGACCTTCAGTGCTGCAGAAATGTTTTCGTAGCCTTCTGCAAATCTAACTCGACACAATCCTGTCTTGGACCTACGGATAATTCCTTTGACCTCATGGCTTGGCTTTGCTCTGACATTTACTGTCAACTGTGGGACCTTATATAGACAGGTATGTGCCTTTCCAAATCATATCCAATTTAGCACAAGTGGACTCAATTTTAGATACATCAAGGATGATCAATGGAAACAGAATACACCTAAACTCAATTGAGTCTCCTAGCACAAGGTCTGAATACTTATGTAAATAAAGGTATAAAAACAAATGTGCAAAAAAATCTAAACCTGTTGTCACTTGGTCATTATGGGGTTGTGTGTAGATCGGATTTAAAACATTTAATGTAACTATTTATTTTTTAAATCAGCATTTTTACAAATCAGGATGTAATGTAAAAATGTGGAACAAGCCAAGGGGTCTGAATATTTCCTTAAAGCACAAATCCTAATTTAAAGCCCTAGTCATTATGTTTATAAGTTAGTCAGTCGGTTGAATCATGGCTATGTAATGGTGTTGCCAGCAAAGTAGATTAACTTTTGCTCAAGGGAAAACACAATGTGATTAGCCTATACATCTCTTATACAGTTTGATTGATCAACTTAATTAAAGATTAGTGATCCACATAGCCATTCTTCTTGCCTACTCGCTGCATAAAGTGGAAAAGTAATTAACTGCATAGTCCTCCCCTGGAGCACAGTCTGTGCAGTTCTACAGAACATGGTTTTGCTAGATTGAGTCAAGAAAGCTAGACTTCACTCTAGTTATTCTCTCTACTGCTCATGGGGCTATCACAATGGTAGAGTAAGGCAAGTAACCCATACACTACTCAGTAGTACAGTGGGATCCTCACATGAAAAGGTCATACATAACCCCAAGAATTCAGCCTCGTCATTCCATCCCCTTTTTTGCTACGGGACATTTAGATGAGTTACTTTACTCTAGCAGGACTATTCGTCATCAATGTGTGCAACGCTGGAGTACTCCGTCTCGACGGGATGAATCAGGTCTCATGAGCTTTGACGCTTTATAACTCGCAAACCAAGGTTTTTTAGCCCCAGCTGTTCAAAAATGCTTGTGTCACTTAAAACCCAAGCCAGAAAAAAAAAACACTGGAAACCAACAGATGTTTAAGGTACTGCAAGAATTGTGGAAGATGTGTGATTCTAGTCACTCTAGTCGAGATGCAAGAGAAGTCCAGAAATCCCTAGATGCCGAGGGGAATGGAGTTGGATAGTAAAACTTTGGTTATGAGAAAGGAGTAGCCTGTATTGAGTTGTCATTGTAAAACGCCAGATCTAACTAGATAACTCCCCATTTAGGCTAAAGATAGCGCAAACATCCCACTGGAATCCCCAGGTCAGGAGCAGAGAGAAAAGAGGTCCTATTTTCCCTTCCTGCCTTCGTTTCTCACTAATGCAGAAACCCTCGTCCCACTTTCTCCTCCTTAGTTTTATTTTAGTCTCCATTCATTACCCTGACTGGCCTGAAACCCCATGCCCCCCCTTTTCCACCCACATGCCAAGTTTTCCCTCCTCAGTCTTGGGTCCTTTTAGGGGTAAAAGAAAAGTCTCACTGACACTACCTGTATCGTTGTACGGGTATGTCTCTCTGCTTGTTGTTTCCTCTAGACTTCTGGCAAAGCCCAGGGCGGTCAAGTGGCCAGTCATGGACCGGATGGATTATTGATTTGGCTGTGTGCACCTTGGAAGCAGGAGCAGGCTTGTAGGCACACAACCTAATTACCTTTCTGCTTTCTTTTTCAATCCGAGTGGGAGCAGAGGCAAGAGCGGATCGCTGCTTGATGGGCACAGGGACTCCTAGCACCCGCCGTGCGCATGGCAACAAGATTTAGAGGTGATAAGACAACTAGAAAGAGTGTCCTGTTGAGCAAATGTCCACCCACAGCTGGAAGGAATCCCATTAAAGCAGGTCCATACAGTCTGTCTGTTTAGCTAGTTATATATTTTTGGTCAGTGGTGTCATTGACTACTCAAGTTTAGTACAGAAGTCTTTCTTGCCATATGGCTTTTGCATCCTGCCAAACTGTGGACTATATTCCTCATCCAAGAGAATGAAATCTGTCTCTAGCCATAGAACCCTGTGGTGAGTCATTCAATTCAGAATACACCCTGGATACTGTGGCTTGGACAAACCTCTAATTGAGAGCCAAGTATTTTTCTTTATGTGCAGGATGTAAATGAGATTACCCACACTTCAAAAAGACTCATTGTAATTCACACCAAGCCCCTTCTCGGCTCTCATTTGAGAACAATTGGCTGCACAGTTCACACTGCCACTGAACACACCTCTGCCGCTCAGTACAGTGTGTGGCTCGTGAAATGCTTTCCAACATTCTGTCCCTCTCAGTTAAACTGTGTGGTCTAGAACATTCACCTTAAGCTAGCTAGGTGGGACAATCACATCAGTCGTAAGTTCTTTGAGGAAATGTATACTAATCAGCAAAGTCAGTCAGTCCCTTTTTCAGGACCCTGTCTTTCAAAGAAAATTTGTAAAAATCCAAATAACTTCACAGATCTTCATTGTAAAGGGTTTTAACACTGTTTCCCATGCTTGTTCAATGAACCATAAACAATTTATGAACATGCACCTGTGGGTTGAACGTTAAGACACTAACAGCTTACAGACGGTAGCAAATAAGGTCAGTTATGAAAACTTAGGACACTAAAAAGTCCTTTCTACTGACTCTGAAAAACACCAAAATAAAGATGCCCAGGGTCCCTACTCACCTGCCTGAACGTGCCTTATGCATGCTGCAAGGTGGCATGAGAACTGCAGATATGGCCAGGGCATTAAATTGCAATGTCCGTACTGCGAGACGACTAAGACGGCGCTACAGGGAGACCCGACGGACAGCTGATCCTCACAGTGGCAGACAACGTGGATCAACACCTGCACAGCATCGGTACATCCAAAGATCACACCTGCAGGACAGGTACAGGATGGCAACAACAACTGCCCAAGTTACACTAGGAACGCACAGTCCCTCCATCAGTGCTCAGACTGTCCGCAATAGGCTGTGAGAGGCTGGACTGGGGGCTTGTAGGCCTGTTGTAAGGCAGGTCCTCACCAGACATCACCGACAACAACATCTCCCATGGGCACAAATCCACCGTCGCTGGACCACACAGGACTGGCTAAAAGTGCTCTTCACTGACGAGTCGCAGTTTTGTCTCACCAGGGGTGATGGTGGGATTCGCGTTTATCGTCGAAGGAATGAGCGTTACACCGAGGCATGTACTCTGAAGCAGGATCGATTTGGAGGTGGAGGGGCGGTGTGTCTGGGGCATTGTGTCACAGCATCATCGGACTGAGCTTGTTGTCATTGCAGGCAATCGCAACTCTGTGCGTTACAGGGAAGACCTCCTCCTCCCTCATGTGGTACCCTACCTGCAGGCTCATCCTGACATGACACTCCAGCATGACAATGCCACCAGCCATACTGGTTGTTTTGTGCATGATTTCCTGCAAGACAGGAATGTCAGTGTTCTGCCATGGCCAGCGAAGAACGCGGATCTCAATCCCCATTGAGCAAGTCTGGCACCTGTTTGATCAGAGGGTGAGGGCTAGGGCCAAACCCCAGAAATGCCTGAACTTGCAAGTGCCTTGATGGAAGAGTGGGGTAATATCTCACAGCAGGAACTGGCAAAACTGGTGCAGTTCAGATGCACTGCAGTGCTTAATGCAGCTGGTGGCCACACCAGATACTTACTGTTACTTTTGATTTTGACTCCCCCTTTGTTCAGGGACACATTACTCCATTTCTGCTAGTCAATGTCTGCGGAATTGTTCAGTTTATGTCTCAGTTGTTGAATCTTGTTATGTTCATACAAATATTTACACATGTTAAGTTTGCTTAAAATAAGCGCAGTTGAAAGTGAGAGGACGTTTCTTTTTTTACTGAGTTTGATTATATATAATCTTCATTTTTTTTTTTATTACCACAGATCAAAGTAACGTGCTGTATTCACACACACTACATGACCAAAAGTATGTGGACACCTGCTTGTCGAATGTCTCATTCAAAAATCATGGGCATTAATATGGAATTAGACTCCAATCAAGTTGAAGAAACAGCTCAAGGATGATCAATGGAAACAGGATACACCTGAGCTCAATTTCTAGTCTCATACAGTAGCAACGGGTCTGAATACATATGTAAATAAGGGGTCTTTATTTTAATAATTTGCTAAAATGTCTAAATCTATTTTTCGCTTTGTCATCATGGGGTATTGTGTGTAGATAGATGCATACAGTGCATTCAGAAATGATTCAGACCCCTTCCCCACATTTTGATACTTAACCTTAGTAAAAAAAAAAAAATCCTCAGCAATCTACACAAAATACCCCATTATGACAAAGTAAAAACAGTTTAGAATTTTTGCAAATGTATTAAAAGTAAAAACAGCTTTCAAACCCTTCGCTATGAGAAATTGAGCACAGGTGCATCCTGTTTCCATTGATCCTCCTTGAGATGTTTCTACAACTTGATTGGAGTCCACCTGTGGTAAATTCAATTGATTGGACATGATTTGAAAGGCACACAGTTGACTTCAGGGCAAAAACCATGCCATGAGGTCGAAGGAATTGTCCTTAGAGCGCCGAGACAGGATTGTGTCGAGGCACAGATCTGGGGAAGGGTATCAACAAATGTCTGCAGCATTGAAGGTCCCCAAGAACACAGTGGCCTCTATCATTCTTAAAATGGAAGAAGTTTGGATCAACCAAGACTCTTCCTAGAGTTAGCCGCCCGGCCAAACTGAGCAATTGGGGGAGAAGGGCCTTAGTCAAGGAGGTGACCAAGAACCCGATGGTCACTCTGACAAAGTTCCAGAATTCGTCTGTGGAGATGGGAGAACCTTCCAGAACGACAACCATCTCTGTAGCACTCCACCAATCAGGCCTTTATGGTAGAGTGACCAGATGGAAGCCACCACAGCCGCTTGTAGTTTGCCAAAAGGCACGTAAAGGACTCTCAAACCATGAGAAACAAGATTCTCTGGTCCAATGAAACCCAGGTTTAACTATTTGGCAGGACTGGGAGACCAGTCAGGATCAAGGGAAAGATGAACGAAAAGTAGAGAGATCATTGATTAAAACCTGCTCCAGAGCGCTCAGCAGCTCAAACTGGGGTGAAGGTTCACCTTCCAACAACCCTAAGCACACAGCCAAAATAACGCATTAGTGGCTTCGGGACAAGTCTCTGAATATTCCTTGAGCGGCCCAGCCAGAGCCCGGACTTTAACTCGATCGAACATCTCTGGAGACCTGAAAATAGCTGTGCAGCAACTCTACCCATCCAACATGACAGATCTAGTGAGGAACTGCAGAGAGGAAGGGGAGAAACTCCACAAATACATGTGCCAAGCTTGTAGCATCATACCCAAGAAGACTCGATGCTGTAATCGCTGCCAACAGTGCTTCAACAAAGTACTGAATAAAGGGTCTGATTACTTATGTAAAATGTACATTTATTATCTTTTTAAACATTGCCTTGTCATTATGGGGTAGTGTGTAGATTGATGATAAAAAAAATTGTAATACATTTTGGAATAAGGCTGTAACGTAACAAAATGTGGAAAAAGTCAAGGGTTCTGAATACTTTCCAAAGGCACTGTGTAGGCCTAGCTATATACCCAGTGTATATGTTCATTCTCCTGTGCCATAAAGGACTGAGAAGAATAGCCTCTGGTGTCACTCTGAGCTTGGTTCTATTTTGAACTGTTTTTATATTCATGGCATTTTCTCTCCCTGTGGTTCGGCGGATTGGTTTGGGCAGGCAGGCGTTTAACTGGCAGGAGGATGTCCACAGGGATCCCTCCAAACCCTCTTCCTGGGATCCAATCCCTGCCATCAGGGGAACCAGCTCAGTGACCAATCACAGGCAACTAATGGTTGTTACTAACTGGAGTGACCTTGAAACTCATTAAACCAGCCAGAGGAAAAACAGCTTTGCTACAATTTGTACATAAATTTCAGCTTCTTCCACACACACAATCAATTCCCTCAATTTATAGTGAATGAGGCAATCGGTTATCTGTAGATATGGCCTGATCCTATCATAAGCTAGGCCTACTACTATTAATTATATTCCTCTTAGGGTGAGACAGTCTATCAAACCAAAAAATAACCAAGTTCATCATATTAAAAGAAAAGGGTTGTAAAAAAAGATCTGCTTACCTGCCAGACACCCACAATGGCATTTGCTATCAGAATCAGCAAAATTACAAAAGGCTCCACGAAGGCTGTGATGGTCTCCTCTCCCTCCTCAAACCAGGCCAGCACCTGAAACAGGCAGACAAGTCAGACAGCAATACAAAAGAAATACATTCATTTTATGCCCTGCAGTTGCAGATATCAATGTGTCAGTTATACCAGCTTTAGGGTGTGGCGGAGACGAGGCGAGCCAGAGGCAAGGGTCAAGATAAGAGCCTGGAGCACTATTGCAAAACCAGAGCAAAGGCAATCACTTGGTAACAGTAAGTAATTCAATTTGGGTGAAAAGTAGCAGTTGGAGAGTGACAATGCTCGTCAGGGCTGAAAGTGTGATTGTCAGCACAAGCCCATCAAACACCTAATTGTTATGTCAGCTGCAGGACTTTCAGCTACATCAATCAAATCTAATCATGAACATGCCATTTCAAAGCACCACACAACTCTACCCTGTTCAGGCATCCAGTCTCTAGCGAAGCATTTTGTCCTCTCAACAGTGAGTGACTGCTCTTTAAAGTGGTGTTAATTTCCATTAAGTCCTTCTCAGCCACTGAAATAGGATGCATGAGTTTAAACCAGTGGTTTGAATAACCACATTACATAACAGAAAATAAACAATTTCATCTGCTGAGGCCCAACCTCTTTACCTCATAGAAATGACTTGGAGATAGAGGGAACAACAGTAGAAATTACTGAAAAGAAAAAGAAATCTCTAGAAATCCCTAGAAATCTCAAACTAGGCTACACTAGGGCTAGAGCGGTAGCTTCCCACACAACAGTGCTCATAAAGGCCAAGCTTGAACTTGTATGCTATGGAATGACCACTTCTTTGAATGAAGAGAGAAAAAAAACACATCCTATTATTTTATTTTGATGTCTCCGACAGTCAATCATGAACAGGGAGATTGGCTCTGCGCTCAGGCAGTAGAGTACACTAGAGGCCTCAGCATCATTAAGTCAGAGCTAGAGGTTGATCGATTAATCAGAATGGCCAAGTAATTAGGGTATTTTTGGACACAGATTTGTCCGATTCTTTTTATACACCTTTATTTAACTAGGCAAGTTAAGAACGCATTCTTATTCTCAATGACGGCCTAGGAACGGTGAGTTAACTTAACTGCCTTGTTCAGGGGCAGAACGACAGATTTTACCTTGTCAGCTCGGGGGATTCAATCTTGCAACCTTACAGTTAACTAGTCCAACGCTCTAACCACCTGCCTCATTGCACTCCACGAGGAGCCTGCCTGTTAAGAGAATGCAGTAAGCCAAGGTAATTTGCTAGCTAGCCTTAAACTTATAAAAAAATCAATCATAATTGATAGTTAACTACACATGGTTGATGATATTACTAGTTTATCTAGCGTGTCCTGCGTTGCATATAATCGATGGGGTGCGTATTGTTGCTCCAATTTGTACCTAACCATGAACATCAATGCCTTTCTTAAAATCAATACACAGAATTATATATTTTTAAAACTGCATATTTAGCAAAACAAAATCCAAGTTAGAAGGCAATATTAACCAGATGAAAGTGTCACTTCTCTTGCGTTCATTGCACGCAGAGTCAGTGTATATGCAACAGTTTGGGCCGCCTAATTCGCCAGAATTTTACGTAATTATGACATAACAGCGAAGGTTGTGCAATGTAACAGCAATATTTAAACTTATGGATGCCACCCGTTACATAAAATACAGAACGGTTCCGTATTTCACTGAAAGAATAAACGTCTTGTTTTCGAGATGATAGTTTACAGATTCTACCATATTAATGACCTAAGGCTCGTATGTGTGTTATTATGTTATAATTAAGTATGATTTGATAGAGCAGTCTGACTGAGCGATGGTAGGCACCAGCAGGTTCGTAAGCATTCATTCAAACGGCATTTTCGTGCGTTTACCGGCAGCTGTTTATGACTTCAAGCCTATCAACTCCCGAGATGAGGCTTGTGTAACCAATGTGAAATGGCTAGTTAGTTAGCGGGGTGCGCGCTAATGGCGTTTCAAACTTCACTCGCTTGGAGTAGTTGTTCCCCTTGCTCTGCATGCGTAACGCTGCTTCAAGGATGGCTGTTATCGATGTGTTCCTGGTTCGAGCCCAGGTAGGGAGAGGAGAGGGATGGAAGCTACACTGTTACACTGGCAATAGTAAAGTGCCTATAAAAACATCCAATAGTCAAAGGTATATGAAATACGAAATCGTATAGCGAGAAACAGTCCTATAATAACTACAACCTAAAACTTCTTACCTGGGAATATTGAAGTCTCATGTTAAAAGGAACCACCAGCTTTCATATGTTCTCATGTTCTGAGCAAGGAACTTAAACGTAAGCTTTCTTACATGGCACATATTGCACTTTTACATTCTTCAACACTTAGTTTATGCATTATTTAAACCAAATTGAACGTTTCATTATTTATTTGAGGCTAAATTGATTTTATTGATGTATTATATTAAGTTATAGTAAGTGTTCATTCAGTATTGTTGTAATTGGCATTATTACAAATAAATAAATAAAAATTGGCCGATTAATCAGTATCCGTTTTTTTTGGGTCCTCCAATAATCAGTATCGGCGTTGAAAAACCATAATCGGTCGACCTCTACTCAGAGCCCACCTAATTATCCTTGTCAAGCTCTCTGGCGTTAAAAGTCAATAATATGACTCATTTGCGCAATGAATAGAGGATTGAAAGCATCTCACTACCATGTATTGGTAAATGTGTTTAGAGTAATGACAGCATCAGTCCCATATCATCAAATCTTATCCAGTGAATGAGTCTATTGTTGCTCAAAGACCATTTCAGAACAACAGGTTAAGAAGTAAGTTGTCTCCTCAATCAGAATCTAGGCCAGAACTAGAAATGTCATATACTAGGATTCTCCTCTTCACCCAGTTAGAGGTACAGCCTATCGCAACAAATGACAATGAAAATGTGAACATCTTGACAGCTCAAGCACGTTTAGGACTCTCGTGTGTGTGTGTGTGTGAGAGAGAGACCCGGCCACTGCTGGATGTGATTTACAGGCCAGATTCCTGAACATCACTGTGTGTGACTGTCCCCGCTGCTGGTGATATCTACAGTGATGTGGCGTTGAATACGAGCCAACAGGAAGGGAAATGGGGTCACAGAGAGGTGAACTTGGCACTCACCAGGATCACCACTAGTGAGGCCACTTGTGACATAACCCAAACATTGTTTATGTCCAGATCAACTGCTTCCCCTGAAGGACTTCAATAGAAGGGATATGATGGGGCCTAAAAGGAGTAAATTAGGCATAATTGGGCAACAGCAGGAAAAGGAGGCTCCAAATAGGTGCAAGAAATTGGCTGACGACCAGTGACTCACTAACAACTAGAAACTCAATCAATGATGTTCTCAACATAGCAGACTAGGATGTAATGACATTACAAGTAGGTGCAACAGCCAATTATCCCTAAATTATTGGATGAATGCATTACATTCACATAACATCACATTTTCACCGGAATAGACAGTCAGATACCATACAAAACCGATATGAGGCCTAATGGAGACACAGGATTTAGCAATTTCTTAAGAAAACACTCTTCAGTGCCATCTGCCCTAGAGGGGATTTGTGTGTTCCCCAACAATTATGCTCATACACTTATTCTGGACATATGAAGCATACCATCATCCTCATTTCAATAAAGTAATTATATACTTACAAAGGATATGCAGGCCGCAAGAAGAAGAATCCTCACAAGTAGATCTCCAAACTGTTCAGCTACCAGTTCCCATAAAGACTTTCCTAAGAAAAGAAGAGGGTTTGATTGCATCCAAATAATTGGATACCTATAAAAAGTAAATTAACAAAAAAAATTAGAACGATTTACTTACCCTCCTCAGCAGGCAATTCTGCGATTCATCCAAAGGATACCACACCAGAAATAGAGGACAACAGTGAGAGAGAGAGGAAGGTTACAACCGAAAATAAGTTATCCGATTACGAATAAGAGTTTCAAAGGGGAAAATACATTAAATTGACGTGGACTGGAAGACAAACATAAGACATACTGAACATCGTTTAGAACAGGCTGACCACTTTAAATGTACAGCATTTTGCTTTAGCTCGTTCACTGAAATTGTTTCAACACACGAGACTGTACATGTTCGTGACGTCAGCATTTCGTTCAAACAAGCCGGTTGCTGAAGAATGCCAGCGGCGTAGCGAGTTTAGCAGGCCGTACACCGTGTGGCCAGGGAAGGGATATCACATTTCAGCAACATGTTACTCACCGTTAGGTCCCCATTTTTCCCGCTGCCTCTTCACCTGGTCTAAACCTAGACCTGTGCTTTCGTTCACGTTGAAATGGCTGTAAACTTCCTCCACTGTCTTTGTGTGAGCGTTCTCCATGCTGAGTATCTGTGCGAGGTCACACACTAGCTCGCTAACGTTAGCTGAAACCTCGACAACCCCCACTGATTACTCACTTATTTTGTGTCTTCCCCAAACTCACGCTGCCAAAAACTCATACGAATATCTTGAAATGTATTTGATTTCCCAAACACTAAATAACCTGACGTGCAATGAAAATGGTGGCTGTTAGTCCTCACACTTGTTAGGAGACCGATGCCTTCCCACGTCAAATTCGCCGGTTCGCTACAATGTTCCAGACAACCATGAAATACGGATAATTCATACCACTATCAAAACTATTTAATTTTTTGAAGGGGCAATAACTTAAAAAATGCGTCTCTGTAGTTGGATAATGCAGGTGGTTACGCGGTAGGTCTGACAAATACAGCCTTCGTGGATGTCCGCTGTCTATTTGTTCTTGTGTGCTGCCGCGGATTCACTGCTTTCCCCATCAGCACCAATCGCATTTGTTCACTACCCTTTCGCATGCTCTGAATGCTGCGCTTGGTGTCCGCATGTGGAATGCGCTTATTGGTTGGAGAGACTCCGGAAATCCATTTTTCTTCCCGATCTTTCGCTCACTAGTTACCACAGCCTATTTAAAAAATGTATCTGAAAAAAATCGTATTTGAACCCTAACCACCCTGCTAACATTATGCCTAACCTTAAATTAAGACAAGTTTTGTGATAGCCAATTGCGACTTTGTGGTTGTAGTAACTTCTGACAAACTGATCTTCTTCGGTGGGGTTTATCAGCGGTTGGCATCCAATGTTATTGTGTCTTACCACCACCTACTGAACTGGAGTGTGGGCGAGAGACCAAGAGAAAGTAAATCCTACTTGCAAGCCCCGTTGCTCTTAGAAAAAATATAACATCATTGCCTGCCCTTAGTATCTCTACTTCACTGCTCCTGCCATCTCTGCACCATCACTGTCCATATCGGTCTTTTGCCTTTGCCTTGCTCATTGAAACTACAACATCCCCACTTCTAAGTGCTTGTTTAGCGGGTACATCAACTACCAAGTTCCCCTCCACCCCCACATGGGCTGGGACCACAGGAGGTTGGTGGTACCTTAATTGAGGAGGACAGGCTCGTGGTAAATCCTCCATTTGCTCCGTTCCAGCCATTATTATGAGCAGTCTTCACCTCAGCAGCCTCCACTGACTGGGAACCAAGTAAATCTTATCTGTATACCCATCTGTTTAATCCTGCCATGGGTTTGTAGTACATCATAAAGCAGGTCTTGTCTGCTACGTGAGCTAAAGGACTGCAGACTCATCAACACTGCACATGAATCAGAGCAAATAACTACTCTGTCTGGCTTGACTTACTCCACACATTGCAAGGCCAACAGTATGGCCATCAGCTCTGCCATGTATACAACCAGATGATCTGAAGTACATTTCCTGACTGTCACCCCACATTCCTGCACTTCAAATGCTGACCCAGTACGTCCTGTCCTTGGATCTTTTGAATGATCTGTGTAAATGGCCATAAAATCCTGATACACAGTATGCATCTATCTATTAAACAAATAAGATGGATCAACACCCATCCTATCTTTCCATAGTCTCTCCAACACTTCTAGATCAACTACTGAAGGTGGGAGTAGCCATGGTGGATTTACAGGAATAGGTACCGTTGGACTAAACTCTCTTGCATACAGTCCCACCTCCCTCGCCTGGGTATTACCCACCCAAAGCTTGTGTTCTGTGCTCGCTCATGTTTTCCATCATGCCTGTAAAATCCCTTTTGCAGAATGCTGCTGCTGCGGTCTCCTAATCTGCAATGGCAAATCTCCCATCTCCACCTGTAGTGCAGCCACTGGGGAGGTCCGAAACACCCCACTACATATTCTGAGTCCTTGCCCCTGAATGACATCTAGCCTTTCCAATAAGGTTTGGGCTGCCGAACCATACTCTATGCTACCATAGTCTATTACGGATCAGATCGATGCAACATACATGGTCCGTCCCCCCACTCCTTCCCCGTCAGACAGCGCATCACATTTAGCACCTTCTTACACTTACCTGCCACTCTCTCAATGTGTTCTGCCCAGGTCAGCCTAGTGCCAAAGTATACCCCATGGAACCCGAAGGCCCTCACCCTCTCCAAGTTTCTCCCATATAACCTCAAGCGTACCTCATCTCCCACCTTTCTCCTGGTAAAAAACACTGTCTAAGTTATCTCTAGAGAGAACCTGAATCCCCACATTAATGCTCACTGTTCTACCTCTTCAATTGCTTCCTGTAATGGCACATTACTTCCCCTCTCCCATAAGGCCCCATCATCTACAAATAACGACCTCCCAATATCCAGCCATACCTGAGAGTAAAAATCATTGATCATGATTGAGAACAGAGGACTAATCACGCTACCCTGCGGTGTACCGTTATCCACCAGGTAGATGTCTGATAGAGACGTCCCCACCCTCACCTGGATAAACCTTCCAAACAGGAAATAATTTATCCATTTGTACGTTCTTCCTCCTGCCTCCATAATATCAAGCTTTATGAACAACCCCTCATCTCCAAATCAAATCAAATCCAATTTTATTTGTCACATACACATGGTTAGCAGATGTTAATGCGAGTGTAGCGAAATGCTTGTGCTTCTAGTTCCGACAATGCAGTGATAACCAACAAGTAATCTAACTAACAATTCCAAAACTACTGTCTTATACACAGTGTAAGGAGATAAAGAATATGTACATGTGATGAATGAGTGATGGTACAGGGCAGCATACAGTAGATGGTAGATGGTACAGTAGATGGTATCGAGTACAGTATATACATATGAGATGAGTATGTAGACTAAGTAAACAAAGTGGCATAGTTAAAGTGGCTAGTGATACATGTATTACATAAGGATGCAGTCGATGATATAGAGTACAGTATATACGTATGCATATGAGATGAATAATGTAGGGTAAGTAACATTATATAAGGTAGCATTGTTTAAAGTGGCTAGTGATATATTTACATCATTTCCCATCAATTCCCATTATTAAAGTGGCTGGAGTTGGGTCAGTGTCAATGACAATGTGTTGGCAGCAGCCACTCAATGTTAGTGGTGGCTGTTTAACAGTCTGATGGCCTTGAGATAGAAGCTGTTTTTCAGTCTCTCGGTCCCAGCTTTGATGCACCTGTACTGACCTCGCCTTCTGGATGATAGCGGGGTGAACAGGCAGTGGCTCGGGTGGTTGATGTCCTTGATGATCTTTATGGCCTTCCTGTAACATCGGGTGGTGTAGGTGTCCTGGAGGGCAGGTAGTTTGCCCCCGGTGATGCGTTGTTCAGACCTCACTACCCTCTGGAGAGCCTTACGGTTGAGGGCGGAGCAGTTGCCGTACCAGGCGGTGATACAGCCCGCCAGGATGCTCTCAATTGTGCATCTGTAGAAGTTTGTGAGTGCTTTTGGTGACAAGCCAAATTTCTTCAGCCTCCTGAGGTTGAAGAGGCGCTGCTGCGCCTTCTTCACGACGCTGTCAGTGTGAGTGGACCAATTCAGTTTGTCTGTGATGTGTATGCCGAGGAACTTAAAACTTGCTACCCTCTCCACTACTGTTCCATCGATGTGGATAGGGGGGTGTTCCCTCTGCTGTTTCCTGAAGTCCACAATCATCTCCTTAGTTTTGTTGACGTTGAGTGTGAGGTTATTTTCCTGACACCACACTCCGAGGGCCCTCACCTCCTCTCTGTAGGCCGTCTCGTCGTTGTTGGTAATCAAGCCTACCACTGTTGTGTCGTCCGCAAACTTGATGATTGAGTTGGAGGCGTGCGTGGCCACGCAGTCGTGGGTGAACAGGGAGTACAGGAGAGGGCTCAGATCGCACCCTCGTGGGGCCCCAGTGTTGAGGATCAGCGGGGAGGAGATGTTGTTGCCTACCCTCACCACCTGGGGGCGGCCCGTCAGGAAGTCCAGTACCCAGTTGCACAGGGCGGGGTCGAGACCCAGGGTCTTCGAGCTTGATGACGAGCTTGGAGGGTACTATGGTGTTGAATGCCGAGCTGTAGTCGATGAACAGCATTCTCACATAGGTATTCCTCTTGTCCAGGTGGGTTAGGGCAGTGTGCAGTGTGGTTGAGATTGCGTCGTCTGTGGACCTATTTGGGCGGTAAGCAAATTGGAGTGGGTCTAGGGTGTCAGGTAGGGTGGAGGTGATATGGTCCTTGACTAGTCTCTCAAAGCACTTCATGATGACGGAAGTGAGTGCTACGGGGCGGTAGTCGTTTAGCTCAGTTACCTTAGCTTTCTTGGGAGCAGGAACAATGGTGGCCCTCTTGAAGCATGTGGGAACAGCAGACTGGTATAGGGATTGATTGAATATGTCCGTAAACACACCGGCCAGCTGGTCTGCGCATGCTCTGAGGGCGCGGCTGGGGATGCCGTCTGGGCCTCCACATCAGAAACGACAGCTACAACAGTCTCCTTGTTCACTGAGCCTTCCTGACCTCTGCTTCTAAGCAGAGCACTGGGTCCATAGTTCCCCTCCCCTTCCTGAACCCACTCTGATGTGGCAATACTAGCTCCCTGCTCTCCAGGAAGTAAGTTAGTAAGTGAACTCTAAGGTATAGCCTCAGTAGCTGCCCCCACTAAAGCTATTCATACTATCCACATTCCCTTTATATCCACCTGAGCCATCACCTGCTCACTCAGCTCCTGAAACTGATCTCACTTTGCCCTTCCAAACCTAGATACCAGAGTGAGGTCCAAGGCAGTCTCTTTCCCTGTGGCTACATCAATCCTGGTCCCTCAGCCATCATTCAGGCACACCAGATCTTCTGTAAGATTTCCCATCACTTGCACCCCCCGAGCATGTTCTGGGCATTAAAATGGCCACACCACTTAACCTCTATCCTAGCACTCCACCATCTCCAGCACTTCCAGGTCCAATATCTGACAAGGATTATAGTAGTTCACTACCACTAGCACCCCTCCTCTCAACCACACATACATCCTGTTCAATACCTTTGCCTAGCATCCTATAACTACATCCTTGCTTTATGAAGGTGGCACCCCCCATACATCTCTGTCCCAACGAACCACTACATGTCCCTGCATGATAAACTTCACAGTTGGTTTGAGCCAAATCACATCAGGCTTATCTGGCATATCCACAATGAACTGCTGCTCATTAGCCAACAGGGTTTGAGCATTCCATTGTAGTACTACCACTATAAATAAGATCTCGAACCTCCCAGAGGTGCCTTACTGCGATTAGAAACTCGTTACCAATGTAATTAGAGCAGTTAAAAGAAAGGTGTTGTTGTACCCGTGGTATACAGTATGATATACAACGGCTGTCAGCCAATCAACAATCAGGGCTCAAACCACCCAGTATATAATAACTCATATCCTATGGTTACTTTATTTGGCAGTACCCGGTCCTTGAAGTGTAACAGAATAGAGAGCCTACCTACCCTAACTCCATCCCTTGTTGCTTGCCATCTTTGAACATTTACTAGAACGCCTCGTCTCAAGTTGTCACTTGCTAACACTCACAGGCACTCCTGTTATCACCCCTTTAATCCACTGCTTCCCTACTTGATCACCTCTGCTGCTCAACACCAACCTATGTGCTTCACTCAGAGCTTTTTCCCTCTGCGCCATGTCCTTACAGAACACCAACAAGCTCCCATCTCTTAACACGTTAGCCTTGACAACTTCCCCAATCAACTATTTTATAACAGCCGTCAACCTAACCGCCCAACTTTCCCTTCCTCCCTAAACTTCAGAATCACTTTATACTCCCCTCGCGACTTATCTTGCCCTTCCTCGGCACTCTACCTCCGAACTGCCGTTGCTGTTAGCAACTATGTTGCTCTCCTCAAACGTCCTTTTCTTCTTCATATCTGCCTCCATTGACCTCTCGCTCCCTTTCAAACCACCACTCCCTGTCTCTCCAGTTTTCTTTGTATTTTTATCTTTCTTACTCCCCCTTTATTTGTACCACTATGCTCCATACTTGCTTCACTTTCTTCTCCATCACTATCTCCTACCATCTCTGACCCAGTCACAGCACAGCCGTGCCGAGTAAAGTTTGACTCTTTGTTTATCAAAGATTGATACCGGAGCTCGGATCAACCCACGTTGACCCTCTACTGTTCCCAGCTCACTTTCCTCAAAGAACTATGCCGCGTTCACGTGCTAGTCGGAACTAGGAAACTTGGAAATGTGAGATTTGTGCTAACTGGTTGGTTATTTAGTCGGACATTTTCGAGTCTCCTAGTTCCGACGAGCACATTAATGCTGCGTTACATATATTTTATTTAATATTACAGCCCATTCATATAATTTATCTGGTAATATTTAGAGCATTTTTATTATAATATTTATATAAAACCAGCTAGTGTAAAAAAACTGATAGATTAACTGTAAAATAATCTTAGCATATCCCTTGAGGGTCAAAACATACAAACATTAGCTAGGATTCCATCAATTGGCCACATATTTTCATGCAAATATTCACAATTCACATAAAAACAATAACGCCTTTAACCGCCAGAGATGTGTTTCCATAAAATTGGCATGTTGCAGATATAGCCCCACAGTGGAGGCATCATAATACCCTCCCAAAACCTAGCAGTCAAAAAGGGAAATGGTTCTAATAGTTTTTTCGCCATTGATTTTCTCATTGGGGATTTCTGAAACACTTATATTAAAATAAGCACTGTGTTTCGTGTAGGCTTACCCGGGCGTGACGTTTTGATAACCATGTAAATCTCTCTAGGACAAGGCGACTTCTATCAATATATTCGGCTCTATTTACTCTCAGGTTAGATAACGCTAATTAGTATCCAAGTAGACATCATGCAAGATTGCAAATCCCTGCATGGTCCTGCACGTGATTTAGAGAGAGATTTACACGGTTATCAAAAAGTCCCCCGTCCCCCTTAATCATATCATAATAATCTTTTACCAGTTGAATGTAGATACAAATATATGTTTTCCCCCAAAATATTGTATTAAAATGAGCAAATTAGTTAATAACTAATGAAATATGTGCATATTTGCATTTCCTGTAAAAACATTTTTTGGGACACTTATGCCTTAATCACAAATCAGCCTAATAATTTGGTTTAATTTTGTTAAAGGCCAATTATGCCACTTTTTAACCTTATGTTCATTATCTCCAGCACAAGACCAGTGTTTAAATATCTGAAAATGGTGAGTTTATATGATCTGTGGTTAAAAAGAAAGGTAATAAAAAAAAGGTTGTCTATAACATCACAGGGTAGGATTAAATGTAAAAAAGGTGATTTTCAAAACCTGCAACGTCCCTCTGAACAGAGGGAGAGTATTTTCTTGCGCCTCACAATACCACAAATCTCATTTTTTATTTCATTTTTTTATTTCACCTTTATTTAACCAGGTAGGCTAGTTGAGAACAAGTTCTCATTTGCAACTGCGACCTGGCCAAGATAAAGTGTAGCAATTCGACACATGCAACAACACAGAGTTACACATGGAATAAACAAAACATACAGTCAATAATACAGTAGAACAAAAGAAAACAAAAAGTCTATTTACAGTGAGTGCAAATGAGGTAAGTTAAGGAAATAAATAGGCCATGGTGGCGAAGTAATTACAATATAGCAATTAAACACTGAAGTGGGGTGCAAAGGAGCAAAATAAATAGATACCAGTATGGGGATGAGGTAGGTAGATAGATGGGCTGTTTACAGATGGGCTATGTACAGATGCAGTGATCTGTAAGCTACTCTGACAGCTGGTGCTTAAAGTTAGTGAGGGAGATGTGAGTCTCCAGCTTCAGAGATATTTGCAATTTGTTCCAGTCATGGGCAGCAGAGAACTGGAATGAAAGAAGACCAAAGGAGGAATTGGCATTGGGGGTGACCAGTGAGATATACCTGCTGGAGCGCATGCTACAAGTGGGTGCTGCTATGGTGATCAGTGAGCTGAGATAAGGTGGGGCTTTACCTAGCAGAGACTTGTAGATAACCTGTAGCCAGTGGGTTTGGCGACGAGTATGAAGCGAGGGCCAACCAACGAGAGCATACAGTAGTGTTACATAGTGTTACAAAATCACTGTTTTTAAAATGTTTTAACCTTTGGTGATGTCATCAGGTATAACTTTGTAATGTTATATAACTTTTTACAAAATGTGGAAAAATTAGCAGTTTTCACATGTAGACACTGGTTTAGTACTGGAAATATAATTATGAGGTTGAAAAGTGGCGGAGTTGCTCTTTAAGACACACTTAAGAGCAGATTGTGGAGAAATTATTTTTTCATCTTTCTATTTGTAAAATACTAAACACATGTACATAAAACAACTTTTTGCCACATTTTTCTAAAGAAAAATGGACAACATAGAATAGAACATGGATAACATATCAACAAGTCTCGAGAATATATCTAAGGATAACCACACAAAATTTGATGAATGTACATTCTTCTGGACCTGAGTAAAATGAGTTGTCATGTGGGAAGAGTCTTATTTTCGGGAAATGGCTGGCAGTTAAAGACAAGTAGCCTACACTGAATTTAGACTAGCAAACGCCAAATACCTATTTAGACCCAATCTCCATCTTTTCAATGTAAGTTACCACATATAGTACAGTTTGTTACATTCTCTGTCACATTGTCTTTTAAATTATGTGTAATTCAATGTAGTGAGCTTTGAAATGATGGCTGTATGTCCATTTTAAAGTGGTTAAAAATCATAAAATGTTGCTGGCGGTAGAATGACATCTTTAGGTTTACTTTTTGAAAGTACTAATATTAATGGACCAAAATACCAACAAATCTCAAAATTGATAGGCAGATGCAAACATATAATTTCAGCCTGTGATGCCTGGCCTGAACATACAACTGACAGCTAATATTAACACAAATCTGCTAAGGTCAGCAAAAATAAATAATACTAGAATTACATTCACTCATCCGGGTTGATAAAAGCCCAGTTAAAATCCATGTTGTCTATGTTTTTTCCCTCATTGATTGCAGTGGAGAGCAGACCTGGGTTTACATTTACATTTAAGTCATTTAGCAGACGCTCTTATCCAGAGCGACTTACAAATTGGAGGTATGATTCAGAGAGGTCCATTATCTATTGGTTTGCATTGGTGGACTGTGATCACCAACATGTCATAGGTGAACTGATGGGTTTCTGCAGGTCAATTGCGTATTCAGTGTTTTCATACAATCTTGGTCCAGATAATTTAGTCTCATTTGTGAGAATCCCACTAAAAAACCTTTGACTCTGCTCATGTGAGTCATTGACCTGTCACTTCTCCCTCACTCACAGTAGTTGTTCTGTCAATGCAGGAAGAGGATATGAGAGGCTGCCCTCCTCCACTCAAGACCACATCAGATGTTTCTATAGCTCCTCAGCATCCCCAGTGTGAGACACTATTTGCTGCCTGGCTCCAACATGTTCAATCAGGCCACCACTAATAAATGGCTTGCATGAAACCCCTACTCCAGTGGAAGATGATAGTCAGTGAGTGGAGAACATGCTGTAACAGCTATCTTGCACAAAGTAACTCACATTCAACACAAAGTAAGAGATGGATAATATTTTTGGTTAGTATAGTGCATGTGTATTGGCAGTGTGTGTGCCTGTATGTGGTTATTTTGGTATTTTATTAGGATCCCCATTAGCTGTTGCAAAAGCAGCAGCTACTCTTCCTGGGGTCCACACAAAACATGAAACGTGACATAATTCAAAACATTAATAGACAAGAACAGCTCAAGGACAGAACTACATAAAAAATGTTTTAAAGGCACATGTAGCCTACATATCAATACATACACCCAAACTATCAAGGTCAAATAGGGGAGAGACGTTGTGCCATGAGGTGTTGCTTTATCTGTTTGTTGAAACCAGATTTATTATTTATTTCAGCAATGTGAGATGGAACAGAGTTCATTGTAATAATGGCTCTATATAATACTGTATGCTTTCTTGAATTTGTTCTGGATTTGGGAACTGTGAAAAGACCCCTGGTGGCACCTCTGGTGGGGTAAGTGTGTGTGTCAGAACTGTGTGTAAGTTGACTATGAAAACAATTGGGGATATTCAACACATGAATGTTTCTTATAAAAACGAAGTGATGCAGTCAGTCTCCCCTCAACTCTTAGCCAAGAGAGACTGGCATGCATAGTATTGATATTAGCGCTCTAATTACAATGAAGAGCAATATGTGCTGCTCTGTTTTGGGCCAGCTGCAGCTCAATCTGGTCTTTCTTGCAACACTCGACCACATGACTGGACAATAATCAAGATAAGACAAAACTAGAGCCAGCAAAACTTGCTTTGTGGAGTGTGGTGTCAAAAAAACAGATAATCTCTTTATTATGGACAGACCTCTCCCAATGTTTACAACTATTGAATCTATATGTTTTGACCATGATAGTTTAAAATCTAAGGTAACGCCATGTAATTTAGTCTCTTCAACTTGTTCAACAGCCACACAATTCATTACCAGATTCAGATGAGGTCTAGAACTTAGGGAATGATTTGTACCAAATACAATGCTCTTATTTTTAGAGATGTTCAGGACCTGTTTATTACTGGCCACCCATTCCAAAATAAACTGCAACTCCTTGTTAAGGGTTTCAGTGACTTCATTAGCTGTGGTTCCTGATGCGGAAATGGTTGAATCATCAGCATACATGGTCCCACATGCTTTGTGTTTAATGCCAGTGGCAGGTCATTGGTAAAAATAGAAAAGAGTAGAGGGCCTAGAGAGCTGCCCTGCGGTATACCACACTTTACATGTTTGACATTAGAAAAGCTTCCATTAAAGAAAACCCTTTGAGTTCTGTTAGATAGATAGCTCTGAAACCACAATATGGCAGAGGTTGAAAAGCTACAACACATGTTTTTTCAACAGCAGGTTATAGTCAATAATATCAAAGGCCACACTGAAATCTAACAGTACAGCTCCCACAATCTTCTTATTATCAATTTCTTTCAACCAATTATCAGTCATTTGTGCAGTGCAGTACATGTTGAGTGCCCTTCTCTATAAGAATGCTGAAAGTCTGTTGTTAATTTATTTAACATTTGGTCAAACACCATTTTTTCCCAACAGTATGCCAAGAGCTGGCAGCAAGGGTATAGGTCTGCTGTTAGAACCAGTAAAGACCACACTTGGGTAGTGGAATTTCTTTGGCTTCTGTCCGGGCCTGAGGACAAAAACTTTCCTCTAGGCTAAGATTAAAGATATGACCGATAGGAGTGGCTATAGAGCCAGCTACCATCCTCAGTAGCTTTCCATCTAAGTTGTCAATGCCAGGTTGTTTGTCATTATTGATCGATAACAATCATTTTTCCACCTCTCCCACATTAACTTTACAAAATTCAAACTTGCAATACTTTTCTTTCATTATTTGTTTTTTTATATATGAATGTGGTGGCTCACTGTTCGTTGTTGGCATTTTCTGCCTAAGTTTGCCCACTTTGCCAATAAAGTAATCATTAAAATAATTGGCAACATAAAATGGTTTTGTGATGAATAAGCCATCTGATTTGATGAAAGATGGAGTTGAATGTGTCTTTCTGCCCATAATTCAATTTAAAGTACTTCAACGTTTTTTCCATCATTCTTTATATCATTGATCTTGGTTTCTTCTTCTTTTTGTTGAGTTTATTCATATCAGACTTATTAGCCACTCCTTTTGCCCCATCCTCTTTCAACCATACAATTTTTTAATTCCTCATCAATCCATGGAGCCTTAACAGTTCTAACAGTCAGTTTCTTAACAGGTGTATGTTTATCAATAATTATTAATCACATCAGACCAACAAATATTGTTAACATCACCCACATAAGAGTCACAGCAAAATATTTTGTTGAATCTCTTAAACAGTATTTTAGGCCCAGCTTTTGGAACTTTTGGCATTCCTGGATATAGCCGATACGGCTTTAGGTGTCTAGAAGCCTCACTGTCATCACTATCTGTATGTAGAGGATTCCCCACAGATACTGGTATTATTAGGTCTGTGAGAGATGAGCCCCATGCTCTGATAGATTTAGATGTGGATTCAACACAGGTCACCCCATTACCCATTAGGCTATCTATTGCCATATCAGGGTCTATTAGCATGTGCTGTGGCAGCTAAAAATAATACATTAAATGTTGTTGCAGAGTTCTATAAAGTTATACTTTATTATTTGTAGGCCTATGTGAGTGTATGATTCACATTTCCTGATATCATACCAACCAAGAGTGCAGGTTCCTGGACACAGGTTAAGCCTAGGGGTGGCAGGTAGCCTAGTGGTTAGAGCATTGGGCCTGTAACTGAAAGGTTGTTGGATCAAATCCCAGAGCTGACAAGGTAAAGATCGGTCATTCTGCCCCTGAACAAGGCAGTTAACTCACTGTGCCCCTGTAGGCTGTCATTGTAAATCATTTGTTCTTAACTGACTTGCCTAGTTAAATAAGAAAAATTGTCCTGGAATAAAATGCACACTCAATGCAGAATTGAACGTGCTTTTTGGTCCAGGATAAGGTGTAATCTATGTCCAGGAAACTGCCCCAAGAAGTCGAGTCTGTACAAAATCTTGTGAATGTGAATATCACCCCTGGGTTGTGAGTTATTCGGGGAGGTGGATTATAGTAGGAGATGGTTGCTGTCTCTTACAGCTGGCCTGTTGTCTGTCTGAGATTATGGTTATTTATAGATACTGTGACTAGTGTGTCTTTTCATACATCAACCCCCAATGAGGAAAATAGATAGAGTTTCGTGTAGACCTCTGATGGAAACAATAAAACAAGGGTCTGCAACTTTTCTGCCACGCCAGATAAGATGTAGGAGGGCTGACATTGTTCAGCTGATGTGGGGTTGTTATGGAGATCTGCCCATCAACTAGTCCCAGAGCTTTTAAAATGGGCAGTAGATGTTTAATGCACATTACTCCCATACAATGCAAAGGTTCATGTAAAAGCTTAAGGTAAATGGTGTCTTATTGATGTTCAGATGGACTGAAAGCCATCATGAACAGTGGGTCCCCAGTATTACCATTGAGAGAGATAGAGATACAGACAGGCTGACTGTTGCAGACTTAACATCACGGTAAAATATCATGTCATGTCCATTATCTCAGATTTGAAACTAACAATATTATCCCCCCCAGGCTCCCACCACCAACACACACACACACCATTTCCTACTTATTTTAACAAATGGTTTTACTTGTGTGGAAATGGAATGTGGCTGCTTGTGTTCTTTTCCCATATTAAGTCTGTTTGACAACTTCCTCTGGGCAGTTTGTCAGATGATCACCTTATAAGGTGCTGTGAAAAATTGGGAGAAAGAATCTGGTTTGACATAGAAATAGGGAAAATTCACTCTATTGATTAAGGATGATAATGCTGATTGATGTGTCATTCATGGCGTCTCTACATGTAGTAGACTTGTGACCAGTATACCACCATTAGACATAGGAGATGGTTGGGGGGAAATTGGGGGAAATGGTAAAATAATAACATTAGTTATTATAACACACTGTCATGACAGGATTTAATCAAAAAGGTTATTTGCTATTATTCAGTGTCTTTGCTTACAAATTACGGATGTGTCTTATTGTGAGATCTGGTGAGAGCTGTGAGGTGAGTATACTTCGCATTATAACATTAATCAAAAACCTTTGTGATTGTATTTGACCGAGGGTAGATATGTATATGTGCGGCTGCACATTTGATGGAATTGAGCCCTCAACTCTGACCCTTGCTTTTCATGGGCATACAGTATATCTGTGATGATCTACTGCACTCTAGTGGGCACAGATAGTGCATGAAAATAGGGACAGAGCTTGAGAGGATCTGCAGAGAAGAAACTTCCCAAATAGATCTGTGCCAAGCTTGTAGCATCATACCCAAGAAGACTCTAGGCCCTAGAGTCTAGGGTGTAATCACTGCCAAAGGTGCTTCAACAAAGTACTGAGTAAAGGGTCTCAGTACTTATGCAAATGTGATATTTCAGTATTTTAAAAATATATTTGCAAACATTTCTAAAAACCTGTTTTTGCTTTGTCATTATGGGTATTGTATGTAAATGTATGTGGGGAAAAAAATAACAATTTAATACATTTTAGAATAAGGATATAACAATATGTGGAAAAAGTCAAGGGGTCTGTATACTTTCCGAATGACCTGTATATGCCCTCCAAAGAAAGGTTAGTGGCAGTGGCGTGTATTCATGGATGCCAAGGAAATGTATCCTTGTATCCTTGGCATCCATAAATACTGTATCTCACAGGAGAAAGCATCCGAGTGAGCGAAACAGCACCCCTCTCTCTCTCTCTATGTGTAGGCCATCTATCTGATGGTGTCTGGGAACAAACAAGTATGACATTGTAGCCCACAGCATTGAAGGGAAGGGAAGCCAGCGAGCATCTGGCCTCCCTTGACAAAAAAACTATAAATAAATAGCCAATCAGCGTTGAGCTAAACTAAGCGATCTCAACTGTGAATGCTCCTGGTGCACCAAAAAAAAGTATCAAGGGAAGCCAACTTGGATTTGGTGTCAGTCCTATCAAATCCCATTGAGATCATTCGTCATTGACAGAAAAACTTGTTGTTCTATCTCGTTGTGTTGTTGTCCTCCGATTGTTAGCTTGCCAGCTAGCTAAAATGGTCCCTTTCCTAAATTAGCCATGGCTGGAGAAAGGGATTTGGACTTGTGCTTTTACTTGATCCTCTGTACTAGCCAACGATTATAATGCCAATTCTGATCCAACCATTATGTCATACATTGTTGTGCCCCTGGCCTGAGAGGATGGAAGTTCCCTTTGTAGCTAGATGTAGAAGGCTAATGTTAACTAGCTAACATTGCCCAAGAATGGAAGTTAGGCTAGAGAGCAAGAATTTTAGCCAGGTAGCCTAGGACAATAAAAAATAAATACTTTACTGTATGACAGAGTGATAGACCGTTTCGTCAACTTGAAAGAGAGGAGGATGGCATTGGTGTTTCTCTACAAGTAGGGTGAGTCAACATGTTTTTCTACTTGCACAAACGCATGTGCACGTACACACACATGCACACTCAAACAGAAATCAGAACCATGGACAACCACATCATATTTAGCTTATGTTGATTGGACTAAATAGTTTTTGATATATTTTAGTTGTGACTGTATTAGACTAAGCAGAAGTGATTTGTGGATGTTGAAATGTTGAAGTTGAAATGGTCCTAGAATAGTGGAGGCAGCTTCTGTTTTCTTTGCGACTTGCGGTAACTGTCTGTTGTTCTAAATTAATAGTTGTTTAGTGGTCTGCACATTTCGGATACATTAACTTGCTTGGCCATGCTGTAGGTGATGTAACGGTCTGTTACTGTACATGCAATATTCTTTGTGTACTTCACTGGACAGAGGCTACTATCTGGTTTTGTGATAAAACATAGGTGTGGTTGAATTTATTCTGCCACTGTGTCTTCTTATTATCTTGGCCTTTAGGCCTATATATCATAGTTGCAAAGCATAGGAATTAACAGGTTATAGAGCAAACAACGCAATTATCACAACACAGGTTGTAATGTGGCTTGAAATCATCATCACATCTGGTTGGCAAGCATGTGAATGGTTTGTGTCTGGAGTGTATAGTAGATGAAATGGTGAAACATGTTATATTGTTGTATGTTGAAGAGAGGTGAAAGGCTATGGTTATTGAGTTTGGAAAGGGATTTTAGAAGTTAGTAGGGCTCTTTTTTTCTCAGAAGTAATGAGTCAGGTAGAAGGATTTAGAAATGTGGAGCTTATGTTGTAAACCGTGATTGACCACACACTCCAGCACAGTAAGTGGCGGCATGCACCTTTAACGTTTGTTTGCGGAACCGCCATTATATCATAGAAGAAGGAGAAGGTCAAAGTTGATTTTGCCCATGTGTGTCGCTGTTGCTGCCTGCAGTGATAGCTATCTAGCTTGTAAAGGGTTTCTTGCATTTTTGTTTCAGATTGTACAGCTGTCGTAAATGGATTAACTGCCAAAGTTGTGCTATAAGCAAGACGTGTATTTAACGATTTTTCGTGGATCACACGTGAGTCTCCTGCAAAGGATTGTTCCTATTTATTGCTGGTCATGGTAGCTAGTTAGCTGGCTAGGTAGCAAACCATAGGCAATTTGTATTTGTTGTGTGAGGAAGCTAGTTTGCCGTGCTGAATCGGTAACGATAGCTAGCTGTCTCCTATTTCGATCTTCAGAACTTAAAACATTAGCATATGTCATTTAAATTATCACTTGAGAAATGATGAATATTTGTCCACCAGTGTTGCGTATCAGAAGCAACAGTAAACCTAATTGAACGAAATGATCTGACTACTTTGGAAGAAAGTCAAATTAAGAGAATCCATATTGTTGTGGTGTTCTAATGTTCGTAAACTTTCATGTAATGATGACCATTAGCTCCTCCTCCTCCAGGCAGGAAGTCATGTAGATCTGAAATGATTGGATATGTTGTCTGTAGTGATTCTAGAGTACCTAGGGATAAGGGTCTAGGTATCGATTTCAGCCTTAATCCCACGGTTGGATTTCATTTTAGAAGGTTGTTCCCTCCGTTCTGGTCTCCTTCACTCCCCTTCTCGGATATGATTTTTTTTTTTAGATATGAAGTGATTTATTAGGTGAAAGGAACAGGGTGGAAACTCTAGCTCTTATCTCACTCACAATACTATCCCTTTAACTAGCTATCTGTGTTTTCACCAGGTTGGCTTTACAAGTGTGCAGGGATCCGGTGGATGATGAGTGAAGAAGGGTCAGGAAATATGCTGATCAAGCCACTGAAACGAGTGGAGGAAGAAAATGGAGAGTCGGGTGAGAATGGACACATCAGAAAGAAGCTGAAGTCTGTAGAACCAACTGGCAATGAGAGGAAACACCCCAAAAGAAAAGTGGTCCTGCTTTTGGCATATTCAGGCAAAGGTTACTACGGTATGCAGGTTGGTATTAATCTTAATATTTTCATAAAGGGATGATTTAATAAAAATAGCTAGTCCTCCATTTAGGTGCAGCTTTCTAAATATACTGAACAAAAATATAAACTCAACATGTTGGTCCCATGTTTCATGAGCTGGAATAAAAGATCCCAGAAATGTTCCATACGGACATTTGTTTACAACCATATTAGTGAGCATTTCTCTTTTGCCAAGATAATCCATCCACCTGACAGGTGTGACATATCAAGATGCTTATGAAACGTTTGATCATTACACAGGTGCACCTTGTGCTAGCGACAATAAAAGGCCACTCTAAACTGTGCACTTTTGTCGCACAACACATTGCCACAGATGTCTCAGGTCTCAGGGATCGTGCAATTAACATGCTGACTGCAGGAATGTCCACCAGAGCTGTTGCCAGAGAATTTTAATGTTCATTTTGCTACCATTGGCAATGCGTCCAACCGGCCTCACAACAGCAGACCATGTGTAACCACTCAAGCCCAGGACCTCCACATCTGGCATCTTCACTTGTGAGATCATCTGAGACCAGACAGCTGAAGAAACAGGAGTATTTCTGTCTGTAATAAAGCCCTTCTGTGGGGGAAAAACATTCTGATTGGCTGGGCCTGGCTCACCAGTGGGGGGTTGTATGCCCACCCTTGGCTGCTCCCCTGCCGAATCATGTGAAATCTATAGATTAGGCCCTCATTTCAATTGACTGATTTCCTTATATGAACTGTAACTCGTTGAAATTGTTGCGTTTAGATTGACTTAATCTGCTGTGTTTTGTGTTTCAGAGAAATGCTGGATCCTCCCAGTTCAAAACCATTGAGGATGAGCTGGTCACAGCACTGATTAAGTCTGGGTGCATCCCAGACAACCATGGAGATGACATGAAAAAAATGTCGTTCCAAAGATGTGCGAGAACAGACAAGGTATGGGAGGCAAGCATGGAAAAGGCTTAGTAGCTGTCTGCCCAAATGCATCCCTTGAGCAAGTATCCTTACATTTGTTTTATACCTGAAGAAATGAAATGCACAGGAAAAGACATACACTTTGTGTGGCCTCAAACACAAATTCATTGTTATTTCCTTGCTTTGTGATCAGCTTAATTTGTTTTCTGTCAGGGTGTTTCTGCAGCAGGTCAAGTGGTCTCTCTAAAACTGTGGATGATTGAAGACGTAATGGAAAAGATCAACTCCAATCTTCCACCACAGATCAGAGTGCTGGGTGAGATCGCACTGCTTCCTGTCAAATGTGTTGGAGACAAGCCTAAAACCGTCACAAAACAGCCTATGGTTCTTGTATAAAGACTAGGAGGTCTTGGTGGTCCCTTTTGGGAAGTAATTGATTCAAGGTGTTATGTGAAAATGTGTTGGACATGCACTGACAATGCAATGTTGTTTGTCCAATGCTGTTTATTCTGCCTATTGGCATGAACATATAATAAAAACAATTGATATCAAAAAGAAAACTTTAAAGACAAGAACGGTTTAGTTACCAATGTTGTTCTGCATCGTTTGTGATCTTTTGTCCCTATAGGTCTGAAACGAGTGACTGGGGGCTTCAATTCTAAAAACAGCTGTGATGCCCGCACATACTCCTATATGCTCCCCACTGTGGCCTTCTCCCCAAAGGACTATTACACCAACAATTCTGCTGCATTCCGCCTTGAGCCAGAGACACTGCAGAGAGTAAACCAGCTGTTTGGCAGCTACAAGGGCACCCATAACTTTCACAACTTCACCTCCCAGAAGGCCGCGCGGGACCCCAGCGCCCGCCGCTACATCACAGAGATGTCCTGTGGTGAGCCCTTTGTGCGTGGCGGCGCCGAGTTCGCAGAGATTACTGTGCGTGGCCAGAGCTTCATGATGCATCAGATCCGGAAGATGATCGGCCTGGTGATAGCTGTGGTGAAGGGCTATTCGGGGGACGAAGTGTTAAAGCGAAGCTGGGGTGAGGAGAAAGTGGACGTGCCCAAAGCCCCTGGGCTGGGCCTGGTTCTGGAGAAGGTGCACTTTGACAGGTACAACAAGCGGTTTGGTGGGGACGGCCTCCATGAGTGCCTGGAGTGGACTGAAGAGGAGCAGGCCATCTTGGCTTTCAAGGAGGAGCACATCTACCCCAGCATTGTGGAGACAGAGTGCAAGGAAGGGTCCATGGCTAGCTGGATGGCCACACTGCCCATACATGACTTTGAGGCAACTGCAACAGGAGCGCAGGATAAGGATAGGGAGCAGGTGGGTGAATACAACACAATTATATATTTGCCAGTTCAATTATCAGTGGTTCTTTGTCCTACAAAATGTTTAACATTATTAGATGAATCATCAACTATAAGCACTTAACACCCAGACCTCATAAAACCTGCTGTGTTTTTGGGAGGTGCCATCACCCTCCCTTTTTTGAAACTCATAAAACCATTTTCCATTTTCAGGATGATGAGGAGGGCAATAGATCAGATTCTGCACTTTGAAGTCTCTGGCAAGTGGAAAGACACCTTTTGCTTTGCTGTATCTCAAGAATGAGCTTTTGTTTTGCTATGGAAATGCTTTGTCAGTAATGCCACTGATTTACCCAATAATGAAGACATTTTAATAAACATTTTTGTTATTTTTAAACCATTGTGTGAATCCTTTCTCGTAATCTTTAACACATTTTTAAGGATTTGTTAGTTGGATGTGTTTCATGAAACAAACACAAATTGATAAGACATGTAGGTCTAAGACAGGATGCAATGATAGGAATGATGGTGTTTTATAAATCTTTCAATTTGTTTTGGAATGTCACATGTAAATTATGGAAGTACATTTGTTACAGTACAGCTAGAATATTTATTTTAGATATTTGGCCAGGCCCAGCACAGTATTACACGCCGACCGCAAGGGGGCGAAATTAGAACGTAAAGGACATCAACACTACCCTCATCTGGGGGAAAAATGGCGGCTTCGAAGAGGTGCAACGTGAGTTCGGAGAACTTAACCGTAAATGATGTGAAAACACCTAAAATAGACATCAACGGTAAAGTAGATCTGATTATTCAGAGCAAGAAACATGCCAACGATGTGTTCGACGTTCTTGAGTATCTTCAGGTATGTAACTTAACAGAAACGGTCTAATGTGCGTGTTCAATGTTAGCTTTGACTCTTGGTTTTGGAAAGCTAGCTAGCCCCCCCCCATATTTGGCCCCATGGTTCTCATGGTGATTGACGATATATATTACATACCAATGCACATTCTCCCCACTTTCATCCTCAGTCAGAGAAAGAGAAGAACGTTGTTTGTGCGATTGATGGATGTACTAAACTGTTCAGCACGTTGTTGGAGAGGGGAGAGCTGTATGTTGGGCAACTGCCCAAAGAAGAGTTGTTGATTGGTGGTGAGTATCAGTTATGCTCTGCAACAACAGATCTGGCAACCAGAAAAAAAGGTATACTAAAAATATATAAACGCAACTAGAAACAATTTTACTGAGTTACAGTTCATATAAGGAAATGAGTCAATGGAAATAAGTTCATTATGGTCTAATCTATTGATTTCACATGACTGGGCAGGGGTGCAGCCATGGGTGGGAGCCAGGCTCATCCACTGGGGAGCCAGGCCCAGCCACTGGGGAGCCAGGCTCAGCCACTGGGGAGCCAGGCTCAGCCACTGGGGAGCCAGGCTCAGCCACTGGGAAGCCAGGCTCAGCCACTGGGGAGCCAGGCTCAGCCACTGGGGAGCCAGGCCCAGCCAATCAGAATGGCTTTTTCCTCACAAAAAGGCTTTATTGCAGACAACAATACTCCTCGGTTTCATCAGCTGTCTGGGTAGCTGGTCTCAGACTATCCCGCAGGTGAAGAAGCCGGATGTGGAGGTCCTGGGCTGGTGTGGTTACACGTGGTTGTGAAACCGGTTGAGGCAGCTTATGGTAGAGAAATGAACCTTCAGTTCTCTGGCTACAGCTCTGGTGGACATTCCTGCAGTCAACATGCCAATTGCATGCTCCCTCAACTTGAGACAGCTGTGGCATTGTGACAAAACTGCACATTTCAGTGTCCTTTTATTGTCCCCAGCACAAGGTGCACCTGTATAACGATCATGCTGTTTAATCAGCTTCTTGATATGCCACTCCTGTCAGGTGGATGGATTATCTTGATACAGGAGAAATGCTCACTAACAGGGATGTAAACAAATTTGTTCACACAATTTGGGAGAATATTTTTTTCTGTGTGTGTGTATGGATCATATCTGGGATCTTTTATTTCAGCTCATTTAAAATAATGTTATTTCACCTTTATTTAACCAGGTAGGCCAGTTGAGAACAAGTTGTCATTTACAACTGCGATCTGGCCAAGATAAAGCAAAGCAGTTCGACACATATAGCAACACAGAGTTACACATGGAGTAAAACGAACATACAGTCAATAAGTCTATATAGAAAAATAAGTCTATATACAATGTGATCAAATGAGGTGAGATAAGGGAGGTGAAGGCAATAAATAGGCCATGGTGGCAAAGTAAATACAATATAGCAATTAATACACTGGTAGATTTGACAGATGAGTGTGCACAGTAGAAATACTGGGGTGCAAAGGAGCAAAGTAAATACAGTAGGGGAAGAGGTAGTTATTCGTACAATTTATAGATGGGCTATGTACAGATGTGAGCTGCTCTGACAGCTGGTGCTTAAAGCTAGTGAAAGCTGATGAAACATGAGACCAGCACTTTACATGTTGTGTTTTATATTTTTCTTCAGTATTTTTGTGGCATTTCCTCACCAAGTACAAGGACAACGTATGTAGTCTGTTTGGGAATGTATTTTGTTCAGTTACATCTATAGAGTTAGACTTTGCAACAAAAAAATATACCTTTAGGTGTCTTGTATCTCTATGTTGCTTGGGCCTCAGGCTATGCCGGTGACTGACTTTTTGTGTCCTGGCAGGTGATCGCAGTGCGGATGAGAAGTACTGCATGTTCATGCGCCACCGATACAACGGTTGTTTGGAGCTGCTGCTGGAGCACATCAGCCATGAATCATACCAGATTAAGGCGAGTTACCTTTTTGTCAACACCAAAAGTTCATTGTTTGGGCCAGGGGGGGAAGACTGGCCTGGTCCCAGATCTGTTTGAACTCTTGCCTACTCCTTCGCACTCAATTTCATAAGGAGTTTGCGAGAGAACAGAAACACTGGCAACCAGGCTAAGAAAACTCTGGGCCCTAGTTAGTCCCAATTGTGGTACATAGGGGGAAAAAACAACAAAATGTCCCTTGTCGGTCACAAATGTTGTATAAAATTATATTTGAACGTACTCTGCCGATTGGCCACCAGGTTTGTCCTTCAGTGGGTTGAAATTTGACACAAAATATCCACAGGAAACTATTATTAAAACGAAAAAGTCTCAGTCTGTGGCAATCAAGAGTTGTTTGCTCTTGACCTAAAGCACGTGTACAAGACGGAAGTACATGCACTTAATGCATTCATACTAACTGAAGTCTTGCAGGTGTTTACATGGTTTTGCACATGTGCTCGGGGTATACATTTCAACAGCAGTACTGGCACTCTAAAAAGTCTGGTAAGTAATACTTTCCTGTGGATATTTTGTCAAAAATGTTGACCCACTAAAGGACCAACTGCACAGACAACTGTTTAAGTAAGTTAAAATTGTATTTTATTTAACATTCTGGCTTGTAATTAAACTTTTTGCAGTGCTTTGTTTCAGACTGTATATCAGTAATTGGTATCTCAGTCTGATTTAGGTCCTAGAATAAAAGGTCAGCTGCTTCATAAGTTCTGATTTATTAGGGCCTGGTGTTTATCTGGGGTCTGGTCACACGGTAAAGAAAAACCATTGGTCCTAATCATTAGTGACGTGTGGTGTGTGTGTGTGAAATGTACTTATTCTAAATGAAGGATTTAGTCAAATGTTGTGTGTTTGGGCTGACGATGCTATTTATTCCGATGCAGGAGAGTGCCCTGTGTGCACTGATGCAGTTTGCCTCCATGGAAGGAAAGTTCCCCCTCCAAGACTTGGACTGGAGTGAACACTACAGTTTCCCAAGAGAACTCATCCAGGTAGGGGTTTCAATTAAATACTGTACTACATGTTAGTTGCCTGGCGCAAGTGTTGCACAATTTAAACTGTCATAAGGGTGCATTTGCGCACCAAAGATGCAAGTTTGAAACTGAACCGCCTGTATTTATGCCATTTATGAGCCGCTTTTATTCAAAGCAACTTAGTCATGTGTGCAGACATTGTTAGTATGGGAGGCACCAGCGGGAATCGATCCCACAATCCTTGGCGTTACAAGCGCTATGCTCCACCGACTGACCCACACCTGTTACATTGAGATTCTGTCTGTAACGATCCGTTGCTCTGTGAACAGGCAGTGGTGGAGCGGCTGCTCTCTCAGGACGAGGATATGGCGCTTCTTATCTCCAGATTTCAGGAGTACCTGGATATGGAGGATGTGCGTTACTACGTCATGAGCTCTGTCCGTGAGAACGTGGGCAGGGTGATGGACAAAACCAAAGGGGTAAGCCCCGCCAGGACTGGTGTCTGTTTGGAGGCTCTAAATGAGATGGTGTATTGTAACTTGTTTAGGTGTTTATTCTATAGCAGTTATGTATTTTTAACATTCTTCACTATTTTGTCTTTAATCACCTCAGTTGACTTGTGCTCCACGCCTTAGCTCAAGTGTTGGGCTGTCATATCTGACTGATGTTGTTTGTTTAGAATGGTCTTGTCTTGTCTCTTCAGGCAGTGATGCCCATTTACCAGAACAATGTGTTCACACTGCTGTCCAATATCAACATGCCTAGCCAGGGGTCAGAACTCACCAACTACATGGTCAAACAGGAAGGTCAGCCTGCTGTTTTGCTCTTATTCTATATATTAAAATGAAAACAATGCATTTTTAGTAACTTGTATGCAACATGTTCTTAAAATTGTCCATATTATTCAATGGGGAAGGTGCATAAAGATGGAGGCCCCCATGTACTTAGCACAAATGCTTAGTTCGTCGTATTGTACATTGCTCAGTTTTTTTTTACAGCATTAGCACAGTATACATGGCCCGAATTCTAGCTCCGAGACAGTAGCAATTTGAAAAAACAAAAAAGTAAATTGTGCTGGTTTACTGGTACATTGAACCATGTTGTGCGCCGTAGTTTAAGAACTCTGTGGGTAATGTTAAAAACAATGATGTCATTTCTGAATTCCTCCATCTTTATGCACCATCACCATTGTTGTGCAAAGGTGCCATTAAATTATCCGAGTAGCTGAGTTGCCAACTTCTCTGGATGCCTCTTCAGCTAAACACCTGAAGCTTCTGTGTATGCGTGGGATTCTCTACGCACAGATGTGTTTAGCTGCTCAGGAGCGATGATCAGACGTCTTTGTCTGGTGTAGCCGGCAACCTTCGACATGTTGTAGAAAAGATGATTGAACAAACTTTGTCTGTTGTAACAGTAGGCTATTATAAAACGTAAGCACAACAGACAGGCAGTCTAAATAGCGATTTAATGTTATTTTTTCATCGTCATTGCAAACATTGGTGAGGCAGACAGGCAGTCAAAGTTGTAATGTTTTTTTTTGGGGGGGGGGGTGAGAAATGAGAAGGGAGGGTGAGCAGCAGCTACGGAGAAAAAGGTGTGTGTAAAATAACACATACACAGAACGGGATTCGGTTCTTTAGCTCTGGGGAAGAAGCTTCCAGACTTCCTTCTGTTGCGCAGCCTCAGCCTTAACTTATTGTGTGATTGTTTGCCCCTTGGTTCATTTTACAGCTAAACATGAAGACTGGAAAGCAGCCAAACTAAAAGTAAGCAAAGCCCCCCATCATCTGGAGAAAACATGCTTTTTGTGTCTCATGATTAGAAGTATTGCTATAACTGTTAATGTAATGATTATATCTCCTTCCCATCAGGAACACAAGCGTACCTTTGAGCGGTTGTGGCTCGGGTTTCTGAAGTATAAGGTATAAGATCCACTTTAACATATAGACCACCTTTGAACTTGTCTTTTGTTCCAGTCTAGAGTCCCAGATTTTCAGTCTCATGTCTTTCATACCCTGTAGTTGCCCAGCAACATGTACAAGAAGGTGCTGGTGATCCTCCATGACTCCATCCTGCCCCACATAAGCAATCCCACACTGATGATCGACTTCCTGACTGCAGCCTATGATGTTGGTGAGTTGAGTTTCCATAGTTTGTCACCTATAGAACAATCTGTACTGAAAGAGAAGAGTACTACGAGAAATACAGTGCCTTGCGAAAGTATTCGGCCCCCTTGAACTTTGCGACCTTTTGCCACATTTCAGGCTTCAAACATAAAGATATAAAACTGTATTTTTTTGTGAAGAATCAACAACAAGTGGGACACAATCATGAAGTGGAACGACATTTATTGGATATTTCAAACTTTTTTAACAAATCAAAAACTGAAAAATTGGGCGTGCAAAATTATTCAGCCCCTTTACTTTCAGTGCAGCAAACTCTCCAGAAGTTCAGTGAGGATCTCTGAATGATCCAATGTTGACCTAAATGACTAATGATGATAAATACAATCCACCTGTGTGTAATCAAGTCTCCATATACATGCACCTGTGATAGTCTCAGAGGTCCGTTAAAAGCGCAGAGAGCATCATGAAGAACAAGGAACACACCAGTGTGACGACCCTCCCACTCTGTCTGCCGTATTCTCTCTTTGTTCTTGTTTCCTTATTAGGATGCCGGTGGGCGGAGTTGGGAGGGTCGTCAGCTACATGGGAGACACCTGGGCCAGGTGTCTCCCAGGATAAATAGACCTCTTCCACATTCATGGAAGAGACTCTCTCCATGCAGACACCTTTTGTAGATTGTGTTGTGGTTCTTGGTGGCCTTTTGTTTGTTTGCTTTGGCACCTTTCATCACCCTGCATTATCACATTCATGCATGCAAAACACTCACTTACACTACTGATTACTGATTACACACACCATTGTATATTATACTTAGTTGCTTTAGTTAATAAATATATATTTTGCTACTCCTTATCTCCACGGTGTCTCCCTTTGTTACGGGCTTTGAGCCGGTTCGTGACACCAGGCAGGTCCGAGATACTGTTGTGAAGAAGTTTAAAGGCCGGATTTGGATACAAAAAGATTTCCCAAGCTTTAAACATCCCAAGGAGCACTGTGCAAGCGATAATATTGAAATGGAAGGAGTATCAGACCACTGCAAATCTACCAAGACCTGGCCGTCCCTCTAAACTTTCAGCTCATACAAGGAGAAGACTGATCAGAGATGCAGCTAAGAGGCCCATGATCACTCTGGATGAACTGCAGAGATCTACAGCTGAGGTGGGAGACTCTGTCCATAGGACAACAATCAGTCGTATATTGCACAAATCTGGCCTTTATGGAAGAGTGGCAAGAAGAAAGCCATTTCTTAAAGATGTCCATAAAAAGTGTTGTTTAAAGTTTGCCACAAGCCACCTGGGAGACACACCAAACATGTGGAAGAAGGTGCTCTGGTCAGATGAAACCAAATTTGAACTTTTTGGCAACAATGCAAAACGTTATGTTTGGCGTAAAAGCAACACAGCTCATCACCCTGAACACACCATCCCCACTGTCAAACGTGGTGGCAGCATCATGGTTTGGGCCTGCTTTTCTTCAGCAGGGACAGGGAAGATGGTTAAAATTGATGGGAAGATGGATGGAGCCAAATACAGGACCATTCTGGGAGAGAACCTGATGGAGTCTGCAAAAGACCTGAGACTGGGACGGAGATTTGTCTTATAACAAGACAATGCTCCAAAACATAAAGCAAAATCTACAATGGAATGGTTCAAAAATAAACATATCCAGGTGTTAGAATGGCCAAGTCAAAGTCCAGACCTGAATCCAATCGAGAATCTGTGGAAAGAACTGAAAACTGCTGTTCACAAATGCTCTCCATCCAACCTCACTGAGCTCGAGCTGTTTTGCAAGGAGGAATGGGAAACCATTTCAGTCTCTCGATGTGCAAAACTGATAGACACACCCCAAGCGACTTACAGATGTAATCGCAGCAAAAGGTGGCGCTACAAAGTATTAACTTAAGGGGGCTGAATAATTTTGCACGCCCAATTTTTCAGTTTTTGATTTGTTAAAAAAGTTTGAAATATCCAATAAATGTCGTTCCACTTCATGATTGTGTCCCACTTGTTGTTGATTCTTCACAAAAAATACAGTTATATCTTTATGTTTGAAGCCTGAAATGTGCCAAAAGGTTGCAAAGTTCAAGGGGGCCGAATACTTTCGCAAGGCACTGTATATTATTTGTGGTGTACCAAGTGTGTTAGAACTTCTGTAATACAGCCATACTCATCACCCACAGTGGTATTCTGTGTAGCTTTATTTTGTACGACAGGGAAAGTTAATTCCTTGTATATTGTTTTTTCTGTGTCTGTACAGGAGGGGCAATCAGTCTGCTGGCTCTCAATGGCCTGTTTGTGCTCATCCATCAGCACAACCTGTGAGTATTCCACACTCTTAGTGCAGAAGGTACTGAACCAGCAAACATGGTTTTCCTCAGCTTCTGAAGGTTTAGGTTTTTGCATTGGATGCAAACTATTTAAACAGAGGTAGACATTACCCACTATCATAGGAACAAAAAAAACCTGGTCCTAGCTATTGAATATTTTTAAGTTGGAGTTACTTTCCCTCAACACTAGAGTCAAGTGACTATTCGAGTAATAACCGTTTAAGTGTGTGCCTGTGTGTTTGCAGAGATTATCCCGATTTCTACAAGAAGTTGTACAGCCTGCTGGAGCCCTCTGTTTTCCATGTGAAGTACAGAGCACGCTTCTTCCACTTAGCGAACCTCTTCCTCTCCTCCACGTAAGACCTCTGTCATGATCACTCCATTAACTATCGATGACTGGCATTTTATCATCACGCTTTCTGTAAATCAGTTAACAGTTATCAACTATTTGTCCATGGTGTCTTTTCGTTCTCTCTCCAGTCACTTGCCAGTCTACTTGGTGGCAGCGTTTGCCAAGCGTCTGTCCCGCCTGGCCCTCACGGCGCCACCTGCTGTTCTGCTCATGGTACTGCCCTTCATCTGCAACCTGATCCGCCGCCACCCTGCCTGCCGAGTCCTCATTCACCGGCCTAGTGCAGCAGACGGTAAGTGTCCCCATTTCACCCCATACATTCACCTGTCTGGAGATGGGAATGAATTCATTTGATTATGATGATAATGTTGATGTGGTGGTTTGACATATAGGCTAGGTCTTAAAAGGGCTTTCCAATAGATAGGTTGTTTGACATGGCTTGTCATTTCCTGTGTGTTTGGACAGAAGCCTGTGATGACCCTTACCTGATGGAGGAGGAGGACCCCTCCCAGTGCCACGCCCTGGAGAGCAGCCTGTGGGAGCTTCAGGTGTGTAGGGGTATCCAGAGAAACAAGAACATGATACATAGAGATGAACACAGCCAAACTCACTGTGCTCTTACCTTTCCTCTCCTGAGTGTAGACCCTGCAGAAGCATTACCACCCTGATGTGGCCACGGCTGCCATGGCGATCAACAAGCCACTGTCACAGCAGGAGGATGCCATCAGTGAGCTGCTGGAGCTATCCACCTATGAGGTGAGGTGACATGACCAAACTCAATGTCCTTCCGTCCACTTTTTGGTCCTCATGGTGATTCACATTCCCAAGTGGTTTTACTTTGTTGGGGAGGATATTAATCTCAATTGTAACGTGTAATGTCTTATCATTTGTTAGCATGTTACTTTGTCAGTGTATTGGTGTCTGTCACTGTAAATTGTGTGCATACATGTGTACATGCATGGCTTTGATCATGTTGTTGATGGAATGTGGCTCTGTGTCTGTGCACACAGCTGATGGAGCGGGACCTGAAGCATAAGCAGAGCAAGACTGTGCCGCTGGAGTTTGACCCTGCCACCCAGCTGCTGCAGGGCTCTGGGGGGGTGGGGGTGCTGGGCCTGAATTTCTCTCTAGAGTAGAGACAAACAACCCCAGGACACTCGCACACCTAGCTCTGTGGACCTCACTGTCTCTCCCCCGTATCCCCTTTTCATTCCACATCCACGATTACATATTTCTGTTTGGAATTAGTTAAATAAACCAATAAACCTTTATAGAAAACTGTGAGCTGTGTTTATAATTTAGGCTTATTGTCAGATAAGATTTACAATGTTTTGTAGCTGTTGACTCATTGGTGTGAATGTCTGCAATCTCTGTGAGACTGATATAATTTTATACAGAATTTAAATGTTTGACAGGGAGGGAGTAGCACTTGAAAGATACATTCACAACTCATTATGTCTATAATGCATTCGAATGGGGTCATTGAGATAGAAAGTAAAGCAATGAATTTTAAAAAATGGCAGGAATCCACCGTGCTCACGTTCGAGTATGTTCGACATTGGCCTCCGTAGGATTGCTCGGCATTCATTGGCTGATTGCGTGACTTGCTGCTAACGTCATTACGTTTTCTTGCGTAGCTGCTTCCTGAAGCCCAACAGCAAAATAGACGATGGTAAGTGAAAATAAATTAAATATTTGATTTTTTTACCTTGTTTATTTTTCGTGAACATTGCTTGTATGTGGATGTATGGACTAATTGATTTGTGACCGTAAACTCTTATCTCTATATCCCAGCATATAAAGCATGTTGGTCTGCTAGCTAGCCCGAGATGGATGAACGATGATCACATGACAAAAAAGTGGTCTGAATAACAACGCAGTACTGCTCAAATCAATCACCTTTTCAATCTGCATTGGGTTCTACTTTAAATTTGTCATTGTCTGTGAATCTGTGTGATGAGATTGAGTTTGCTCGAGTAGCTAACGTTAGCTAATTTCCTTCTCCATGTCTCAGCTAGCAGGTGATTTCTTCATTTTCTCTGGTTGTTTAACTACCACCATGTCACTTCTCATGCCTACTCATCGCAGCAAGTTACGTATTTAAATTCAGTCATTTTAGTTTGATTTCAACTTTATGGACCTTTTGACATTTTGTGTCAGTGCACAAACCCAACGTTAGTGTTTGGTAGGGGCACTACTATAATCACTCACGCTATAGTTATGATCTTACTTGCAACCCACTAACAATTAAGGCTATCATCTATTGTCACCTTACTAACACTTATTTGTTTGGAATGTTTCCTTAAATTAAAAATTAAGTTTTCACTATTTTCCCACCTGGTTTTATTTTTTCCTTTCCTATCTTTGATTTTGCTTCATGTCAATCTCTCCACACACATCCTGCTTCCCACCCCTGTTACCCACCCTACCCCTTCTCCAATCTTCTTCTGCTCTGTATTCAGGCTGGTCACCGGGTAAGTGCACGCTCTCTGTGTTGGACCCTGTACTCTGCCTGTTCTACCTCTTCTGGAGGCTTGTTTTGCAGACTAATGGAGGGATGCCTGTCATCGTAACACCCCATACCTCGCTAAACTCTAAGGGTTAGCCTTGTAATTTTGTCCTGGTAATAAAGACATTTTCCATACTAACACACATACACACCAAGAATGTTGCCATGCAGGTTATTGAGCAATCGGTTTGATACATTTAGAGGCAACTCTAAAAACAAACTGTTATTTTGGGTACACGCCCTTTGCTGGATGGTTGGTGATGTAGTATGACCTTTCTAATGTGTGATGTGGAAAAACAAATACGCCTTAATTATTTGTTCGCTGTTCAGACAAACTGATATATCTGTGGGGATAGAGTATTCTGCGGAATTGGACAAGAAGCTTTAGTCCTTGATCAAATTGGCAACAATCTTCTAATTACCATGGAGTATTGATATACCCTACTCGAGAACTTAGTTATCTTCCAACTCAAGGACCAAAGTTGTGGCATTTTTAAGATTAATTGAAATTCAATACGACAGACTTGTTGAACATTTGCAAGTCACATGTTGAATTTAATTTCCTGAGTTGACTGAGTTGAAATGGTATGGACTCAACTTGATGTCATCCTCCTTATGGACAGCCTACATTTTGTAAGTATGACAGGGCTCCCTCCTGTAACTGCCAACATATCTCATCTCTCCATCCACTGTTTTGATGCCAGTTGGTCCTGGTGTTAGGTGACCTACACATCCCCCACCGATGCAACACCCTACCAGCCAAGTTTAAGAAGCTGTTGGTGCCAGGCAAGATCCAGCACATCCTCTGTACAGGAAACCTCTGCACCAAGGAGAGCTATGACTACCTGAAGACACTGGCTGGGGACGTACACATTGTCAGGGGAGACTTTGATGAGGTTTTTATATCCGCTTCCCTTATGCTTTATTGCATGATCCATTATATCAAAATATATGTATAATATTTTAATAGGTAAGGAAAGTGGATGAGCTGTGGTGTTTTCTGCCTTCTCTTCCCTATAGAACCTGAACTACCCGGAGCAGAAGGTGGTGACAGTAGGTCAGTTTAAGATCGGCCTGATCCATGGGCACCAGGTGATCCCCTGGGGGGACATGGCAAGCCTGGCCCTGCTGCAGAGGCAGCTCGACGTTGACATCCTCATCTCTGGACACACGCACAAGTTTGAGGCCTTCGAAAACGAGAACAAGTTCTACATCAACCCCGGCTCAGCAACTGGAGCCTACAATGCACTGGAAAGGTAATGGTGGAATTTCTACAAATTAAGCCATTGACATATTTATTGGGTCATTTAGCAGATGTTTTTAAAGTGACTTGGTAAGTTGCTAACTGCTAGCATTACACTGATGTGTAAACATGAGCATTCCTCTCCCCTGTTTGGCTTCTCCTCAGCAACATCATCCCATCCTTTGTATTGATGGACATCCAAGCATCCACAGTGGTGACGTACGTATACCAGCTCATAGGAGATGACGTCAAAGTGGAGAGGATTGAGTACAAGAAATCCTAAACCCAGGGCTGAAAAGGGAGGGGTGAGGCAAGGGGTGCTGTCATTCAGTGTATCGTTTCATTCCTTTCTACCTGCAGCTCCAACTACATAACCACAAAAAATGCTCTACCATAACTGTTTGCTAACTTAACTCTATAAAGAAATGTATAATATTTTATGTCATCCGCATTGGCATGTGTTCCACCCACCATGTCGTGTCTGTAAAAATAAAATTAAAAAATGCAATTGTCACACGCGTTTGCATAATGTCATTCAAATAAATATTTGGTGCCACTTTTTGAATTATATGTATTGTCATGTAAAATGTCCTGTAAGTACATGTAGCTCCATGGCCTTTTATTTTCCTGTAGTGAGCCTTCTCTTACTAATTTCACCCACAATAAGAATCCCATTTCATTCTCAGCCACCTGTTCATATTAAATTGTAAGACAAAGAAAACACTTTTAGGGATACTTCAGGATTTTGGCAATGGGTTAGTATACTAGCAGATACCCATAGACTTCCAGTCATTGCGCTAATACTAGTTAGCATTGGCTTGTGAAACTTGACACAGAGACATAAAATGATATCCACAAGATCATCTGACTCTGGGGAAGTAGATAACAGGCCTCATTACCAACATTTCGAAGTATCCCTTTAACACTTAAAGAAAATTACACCACATGTAAAAACACTGAAAACAAATGAGCGATGCAGTCATATGATTGAGAATAAGTGGTCTTGCTCCCCCATAGACAGTGAGCTCATGCATTCACTCAGTCATCAGCCATTTAACTCCAGGTTGTCTTTTTATGAACACTGATAAAGGCACAGATGTAAGCATGTAGTAAAAAACTGCCCTGAGGACTTTAGTCCTGCTTTCTGGATTTCCTGTCTTTCGATACAGAATAACCTGGTGATGTCCTGTAGGGTTAACCACAGGCAAAAAAAGGACAGTTTTTGACATCAGATTCTAAAAAAGTAAATGCCATACACCTCATTTGTTGATTGGGGATATTTGGTAGAATGGTTGACCCATATGTCCTTTGGTCCACAATGTGGTCGAGGCGTGGTCTTGCTGTGAATTTTGGAATGATGTTAATTTGTCTCATGACTTAACATGGGTGTTCATCCAACTTCTGGATGCACATCTAGGACTCGGTCCTTCTCCCTTATGGAACCTACAAAAAAAAATGTGAATCCTATGAACACTTTTCTTATGCCTCAAACAGGTATGACCACCAATCTTAAACATCATCATCATTGTAGTACTTCACTGTCCCCAACCTCCTTGCAGGATGTGTCCACCATGGTTATAGAGTAACCCCTAGTTTTCTCTGTCCTGCTGCATCTGTGAAGCACATTTTAGGTCATGTTTCTGGATGAGTTTATGTGCATGCTCTGTAAGCATCAGCAATCGTGGATATGTAATGCTTTTGTCCTGGTGTCAGCTCCAAATGCTGTAGTCTTTTAGCCAAGTGTGACATGCCAGTAGCTTGCTGAATCTTTCAGACGTGGCCCAGTGATTGCATCAGGCCTGAATTAATTTGCTGCTTTTTGGAGTGGGAATCAATTCTTTAAAATCAATTTTCAGTAGTTCCAGCATGAGTTCCCATTGATTTGAGCCTTCTTAAGGCTTTAGGAAAACACTACAACATTATGCATTAATGTCAATATGGTTTTGCTTTCCTACTGAGACTAAGGGTCTGGTTGCCTTGGAGCTTGATGTTGACCAAGAGGAGTGGCCCTAGCAAGAAGAGCGGCTGTTACTCCAAGGGAAACCACACTGCTGCCTGCAAATATGCAACATTCTTCATTTTGATATTTGAAATATTTTGATAAAGATGTACCTCACAAATATGCTTGCTGTTTCCACATAATTCTAGTGTTTATTGGTTATTTTGTAATCTCAGTTTTCCCGCAAATTAACGCGCTGCCACAGTCCCTGTTAGAAAAACTCGTCTCAGATTGCAATCTACACATATCATGATATTGAAAACATGTTGTTTTTCCTAAAGTTACATTTCTTTGAATTATGAAATTCTACAATAGAAAATAGGTATTTTCATTGTCTTGATCTATTGAATGTATTTATTGACGAAGTGAATTGACCTATTCTATTACTTTATGTCAATGTTAAATTTAATTGAACGCTATAAACGAATGTAATCTATAACATTTAAATATAACATTAAAATAATTAATTGTACTATTTCAATAAGGGACATAGACACATGATTAGAAACGTGCAATGTAATTTGTCCTATATAGTGTTCAAAACAGGTAATATTGGAAAATGACATCAAGACCATTATTGCACTGAGACAGCCATAAAGTTTTGGCAAGATACCATCATCGTGTTTCATCCGATGCACTCTGACATAGTCTTGGCATTTTCTGCAAATATCACCTGTTTTTTTCATTCAAAACCAGAAGTAGCAATAATATTGACTGACAAAATCTAAATTGCTGTCGATTCTTGACATTGGCGTGTAGGTACGATTATTTGTACGCATGCGTGAAAATCTACTGCTCACTCGAACGACAACTTTTGGTCTTCACCCAATACCCGTAGTTAGCGAATGTCTTCTGACTGTAAGCATGTTAGCTGTGAATGTAGCCGCCGACATATGGTTTAGCAACATTACTCTTTAATAGTTAAGCGACTAAAATTGTTTTGTGTAGTTTCAGTCCTTGGGATATTATAGTATAAATGCCTCGTTATGCTCAACTCGTGATGGGCCCCGCGGGAAGTGGAAAGGTAAGATAACTAACGAAGCTAGCTAGCTAGCTAATGTTTTTAGCTAAAGTCGTTAGCTATCCACAACACTGAAACGTTACTGTTAGCATCAGTGGGTAGCTAGTAACTAGCTAACGTTAAGTGTTTGCTGTTTGTTCCATGTCATTCCAAAATGTAGCTAAACGAGCAGGGCTAGGCTATGCTTTACAATTAAAGCCAATTCACATATTAAAATAGTTAGCGCTTGCTAGTTTAGTTGCAACATCCAAGGTCTGAGCTACATGCACTGCCATTGACCATGACTTGTCAGTGTCAGAAATGCAGTTCCAGCACTTTTCTAATATGCTTGTACTGTAGATGTTGCTTGATTTATCCTATTAAAAGTTATCATATCATCACGTATGTTTTTGTCACAGATATTTCAGTCCGCTGTGGTTTATTAATCTCCCCTATCTGTAGAGTACCTACTGCTCTACACTGATCCAGCATGCAGAAGCCATAAACCGCTCTGTACAGGTGGTCAACCTAGACCCAGCCGCTGAACACTTTGATTACCCGGTCATGGCAGGTAAAACACATCTCTGAGGAGTTCTGTGATAGTCCTGTTTATATTATAGTGAGTGGCACTGACTGGTTGTTTTTCTACCCTCAGATATCCGGGAGCTGATTATGGTGGATGACGTGATGGAGGATGAGTCACTGAGGTTCGGCCCAAATGGAGGGCTGGTGTTCTGCATGGAGTACTTTGCCAACAACTTTGACTGGCTGGAGGAGAGCCTGGGCCACGTGGAGGATGACTACATACTGTTTGACTGTCCTGGTAAAGTCCTATTCATAGAGAGGGGCAAGGAACATGACTTTGATGGATCTGATTTTGAACATGATGATCATAGTTGTTGAGAAGTTTGTGCTGATGTTGTAGTGAGAGTGGTATTAACTAAAATTATGATGGGGTTGTTGATGTCTGCAGGTCAAATAGAGCTCTACACACACCTCCCTGTGATGAGGCAGCTCGTAGAGAAGCTCCAGCAATGGGAATTCCGTGTTTGTGGCGTCTTCCTGGTAGACTCGCAGTTCATGGTGGAGACCTTCAAGGTAATCTGGTCACTATTAACCCACTTTATTCCTGATCATGCTGACTTTTACTCTGTCAATAATATGCTCTGACAGTAGTATTTGAAGTTAATTGCTAAACAATTTTCTCCCATCCCAGTTCATTTCTGGTATCATGGCTGCTTTGAGTGCCATGGTGTCTTTGGAGATTCCAACAGTCAACATAATGACTAAAATGGATCTGCTGAGTCCCAAGGCCAAAAAGGAAATTGAAAAGTATGTGCCAGAACGAAAGAATTCCTCCTTTTTAAGTGTTTATCTGTCACTGTGGTCTTTGTTTATCTGATTTTGTGTGTGTCTGGCTCTGAATGCATGCTTAGCGGACCTGTATTGGCTGACACTGACAGATCTCACTCTCTCCATGCAGATACCTGGACCCAGACATGTACTCAATGATGGAGGACAACTCTGTCACCATTAGGAGCAAGAAGTTCAAGAAGCTGACCAAAGCCATCTGTGGCTTGGTAAGTTCCTGCTGTGCACACAGCCATGCTCAGAGAAAAGGCAGCAATGGTGTTTTCTGAATTTGGAATTCATTTAAAATATATATATGTTTGTTTGTTTTCCAGATTGATGACTACAGCATGGTGAGATTCCTGCCATTTGACCGCACAGATGAGGAAGGCATCAACATAGTGCTTCAGCACATTGACTTTTCCATACAATATGGAGAAGACTTGGAGTTCAAGGAGCCAAAGGTAAGTACATAAAAATCCACTATGTAGACTGAAATGTATGCCTAGTGCTTAACTATAATCCTGCTTTTGGAAGTAATGTACTACATTTCTAAGTATACTAAGTGCGCTCCCAACTACTTAAAACCTTTCACTCACTTTACTTGTTTTTCTGTCCTTAGGAGCCTGAGGAGGAGCCTGACAACACAAATTATGATGATTTATTTCAGGACAAAGTAGAGGACTGAGAGGTGACATAAGAGGCCCAGAAAGAAAAGAGTAACATTTGATGGTCAGAGGGAAATGTTAATTGCAGTATCATGCCACATAATATTTATTTATAGACTTATTATGCCTGTTTAAACATTTTTTAGTTATCATTTTAAGATTGTGTATAGTGTATTGTGACCCTGATATTGCAACCCCCCCCCCCTCCCGTTGAATATTTGGATTATATTTTTTTGAATAAAAACTATTGTAAAACAGTTTTCACACAAGTATTGCTCTGAAAATGTTAAATTGGCACCACCCTGTGGCCATTCAAATTTTCTACACACCGCATCTATCTACTTCCTGTAATTCTGTTGGGTGGGACAGGCGGAAGCAGTGTTCTGGCAAACGAAACATTTTTATTTTGCTGAGTTAAGAGATTGACATTTATTTCTCAAAATGCCGGTAAGTAAATTACAATATTATGACCACCTCTTAAATGAACAGTAGCAATACTGAAATGGGATTATTTGTATGATAATTGTGCCTGTATGCACCCTAATGACGTACAGACAGTAGAATTGCTAGCTATTGGTGATGCCTTTACCTCCCCAGAAGAAGTTGGCTACGTAATTTGATGTACAATATTGCATGATAGTGAGACAGACTAGTTTCCAATTTAAATGAAAACTAGCAAATGAACATGTTAGCGCTTGCAGCTAATATGGCTAGTTTCTACATTAGCTAGCTAATCTGCTCTTTTGTAACTACTAGTATTATTGACAGCTATCAGGTACACTGGCTTCTCATCCTGTTTATTTTTTATTTAACTAGGCAAGACGGTTAAGAACACATTCTTAATCTCACGAAAGGGCCATTATACTATACAAACATCAACTTTTTCAATTTGCTTCGCAGGCGTACCACTCTGGCTTGATGGATGGGGACACCAAGATGGTGGGGAACATGGCTATGCTGCCACTAAAAACCCAGTTCAAGGGCCCTGCAGCAAAAGAGAGTACGTTTGAGCTTGCGAACTCGTACCATCCACACATGGTGTTTAGAAAATAGGCTACAATAATGGACAAAGTTCATGTGTGATACGAATGTTTTTTTCTGTGATTTATAATTGAGCTATCCATACTCTTTCAACCTGCACATCAGTTTTTTTCATTCGCTTCTGACTTTGGTTGGTGCATGTTTCTTCCTTATTTGGTGTCATGAGTCAGTCGCTTGTTCATTCTCTTTATTTTGAAGAACTTGTCCATCATTCCCTAACTTCCTGTATACTCAATACTCGTGTTATTTCAGCCAAAGATTCTGACATCATTGAAGAGGCCATCTACTATTTCAAAGCCAACGTCTTCTTTAAGAATTATGAAATCAAGGTAAAGGAAAACTTAATTATTTGATTGTCTGACTAAAATGGTGACTGTAAAAGTAGTCACCTGACATGTAAGGAATACTGTCTGTTTTAATGAAGTGACTTTTTTAAAACATTTTTTTACAGTACCTATTTTTTAGGCCTCTTGCTACAGTGCTTTGGCCCTAGTTTTCCAACATGCCCCAGCCTGCCTCTGAATATTGACACTACAATATCATCTTCTCATAGCTCTGTTAGCATTCTAACCAATGCTGCCCATAAGTTGGATGGTGACTGAAACTAGGCTCTGCTCGCATACACCTAGTCTATCTGTTATCTGATAACATGAATAAAGTCAGTAGTAATGAGAATACAAAAGGCTTGGTGTATTCTTGGAGTTAACAACCTGTCCCCCTTCCCAGAACGAGGCAGACAGGACTCTGATCTACGTCACCCTTTACATTTCTGAATGTCTGAAGAAGCTACAGAAGGTAACTGAATCTGATTTGATTGCCAACATGATTTTCTAATGAACTAAATGGCTAATGAATCCAAATAACCCCTCCCTAAGTTATAGAATGTTAGGTCCTCAGAATAATGCAAAGAAAGACATTTGTATTGTGAACTCCCCTCCCAAATTATTTGTGTTTACAGTGCAGCTCCAGGGGTCAGGGAGAGAAGGAAATGTACACTCTGGGCATCACTAACTTCCCCATCCCTGGAGAACCTGGCTTCCCTCTCAACGCCATGTATGCAAAGCCCAGCAACAAGCAGGAAGAGGGTAAGGAGCATTAGCAGAAGTCCTTGCAGGATGAGATGTGGGAATGCCAGTAGTACGTTAATCACTTCTTTTTAATTGATCTGATTTGGTTTCTGGTTGTCCCTGATCAGAGACAATGAGGGCGTACCTGCAGCAGATCCGCCAGGAGACGGGGCTGAGGCTGTGTGACCGTGTGTTTGACCCCCAGACAGACAAACCCAGCAAGGTGAGACGGTAAAATTTGACTTCCCGATCTGTCACACTAAATCCCAAGTGTACTAACATTGACAATAAAGTGAAGTTGCGGACTGCTTTTGATGGACTAACCTGGACTGTGACTTTTTTTTTTTCAGTGGTGGATGTGCTTTGTCAAGAAACAATTCATGAACAAAAGCCTTTCAGCTCCTGGACAGTAGACAACTCAGGAGTGCTGGAGGTTATTCTAAACTAATGCGAAGCAGATGGATTTTTCGGGCCTCCGCTTTCGTGTGGCTAAGATGATTTTATACTGAATAAGAGTACATGGACGTGCTATTGTTTCATTGATCATGTTAAGCTGGTGCTTAATGTGTCCCTGTCCATCTTTGACAAAATGTAAGAACAGCATTGTATTCTTGTTAATTGTGTAAATCATGAAGATAATTTTCAAAACTTTATTGGGCTCAAGTTAGACATTAACTGTGGGTGTAAATGCCTACAATTTCACATCACACAGGTGAATTGGTAGAACTATTGAGCTACAAGTTTTATTTCTTGTTCTAACAATCCATCGCCACTTCCGTTAGATATTTTGTGTAACACAAAATTGTGTTGCGGAGGGCCAGTCTAATCCACTTGCACAGGATAATGTCTATACTTGAGTAAAAATTTAACCAAAAGTGACATCACTTCATTCATCACACCCTTTAAAGACTACACACAAAACAAAAAGGCTGAGCCAAATCTAAAATAAGATTACTTGTGTACATGTGACCGAAGCTAAAATGATTGATGTCCCTAAAAATCTAAGCTGTAACAGCAAGGGGAATCAAGTACAAACATTCACCCTAAAGTACAACTAATTTGATACAGTACATATTTACATACACAATAAAATTTTAGATGATCTTTATTACAAAAAAATATTCTCTGTTCATCATGCTAATGTTTTTGGTTTATCCCCAAAAATATATTGATCAAACACAAATGTATCCAGACATGATGACATCACTGGAGACAGTTTCCTTTGCTTACAGGAAAATAACTTAAGGCAGCAGAGTGTATTGACCTCTTTGAAAGGACTTTGCAGAACACTTGAGGGGATGGGCTTCCAGGGGTATAGAACGGGCAACGAAAGCCTTTGTTGGTAACAATCTCTTCAAATACTCTGAACTCCAAAATTGCATAAGAGACAAGTCTAAAATAGATGGCTCAGTGGCAGGTTGAAAATAAAGAATAAGCTCATCAAAACAAAAAAACATCTTGAATTGTCATGATCATCTAAATAAATAAGTATAAGGTGAGAACTGGACAATAACCACAAGGGGGATGTTTATCTACACACATTTACTTGACCCTGACCCTATTTACAAAACTAAAGAAAGGGGTTGGCTTTTTATTCCACATCTTCCTAAGAGCAGAACACTGGTGCAAAAGTCTTTATTGAAGAGTGACATGATGTATCTGCCAAGGTAAAAATTTCAGCTAAAAAAGAAAAAAAGTTAGTTTGCAGACAAAATATAACAGACAAAGGAGCATCAAGACTGACTAGGAAACACATAACGGAAGATTATTTAGTGACCAACCAAGGCACTGAATGGGTCTCACTTTCTGCAACATGAGTGAAATTATAGCTGTGTGGATCGAGAAAGGGACTCACTGGGTTTGTGTCGAGGAGGGGGCCTAGTCAAACGCCATCTCCTGACTCTTTCGTACACAGCGAGCCACCTTCCTCTTGAACTCTCCGCAAGGATCCTCTCTCCATTCCTTCTGCAGGGCACAATACAACTGTACATCAAAACCCTGGGTTTAACAATCACTACAATCAACTAAATGGTGGAGTATCCCTCAGCACTACCAAATATCAAGACAAATCATGAGCAGTGAAATTTCCCATCGAGACCATAAAAACAAACTAGCACCATAATTTCAGCCTTTTCTAACTGAATGGAATGCACGTTTCCCCTGTCTGAGGATGTATGGTGGAATTTATGGGACTTAACGGCTGCGTCCACGTTGGCGGGTGAGTCGCCGTTCGGGTCGGCCAGCATGGAGATGACACTGATCATGATGGTCTCTACAGTGTGGATGGGCAGCCAGCGCTCCTCAGGCTTCTCATAGCCAAACTTGTCCTCTCCGGGCTCATGCAGAATGGAGATACACACGTCACCATTCTTTGCCACTGAGAGAGGGAGGAGAGGGGGAGGACAGGAATCAACCTGTGCTGACCAGCTGACAAACAGATCTTTGGCTAGATGGCACATGAAACAAAACTGAAGACGAACTCAAAATGTCAAATACATTCTTCTGTACGGATCTGAAACATGGATAACTACTACGAACATGCTGAACTAAAGTAATTCATTAAACACAGTCTTATTCGACTTCTGGGAGTCCACTGGCCAGACTGCATCAGCAACATCAGGCTGTGGGAAATTTAAAAAACAGGTCCCAATAGAAGCACAACTTAAGAGGAAACGGTGCTGGATAGGACACACTAAGAAGAAACAATAAATCAATCACAAAACAGGCCCTAACATAGAACACAAGGCAAACGCTAAAGAGGAAGACCTAAAACCACCTAGACCAAGCACAGAGAAGATGGTCTGACATCGCTAGGCCTAGAGAGGATAGCACATTTTTATTTTTAATCTTCATTTAACTAGGCAAGTCAAAGAACAAATTCTTATTTACAATGACAGCCTAGAAAGAGGCCTATGGGGATGGGCTGGGATAAACAATTTAAATGTAGGACAAGACACACATCACAACAAGAGACACCACAACATAAAGAGAGACCTAAGACAACAAAACATGGCAACACAAACATTGTTCGGCACAGACAACAGCACAAAATTGTAGAGACAAAAACACATGACGCAGCCACAAGTGTCAGTAAGAGTGTAGCGATGGAGATAAAACTCCAGTTTGAGTGTTGTTTTGCAGCTCGTTGCTGTGGCTAGCTGTAGGGAACTGAAAAGAGGAGCGATCCAGGGATGTGGGCCTTTAACAGAATGTGACTGTCAGAATGGGTGCTGGAAGATGAGGGTTGCTGTAGGTATCTCAGACAGGAGGAGTGAGGCCCAAGATGGTTTTTATAAATAAGCATCAACCAGTGGGTCTTGTACCGGTATACAGAGAGGGCCAGTTTACAGAGGAGTACAGAGTGTAGTGGTGTCCATTGATGGAAAATCTGATGGCCGAAGAGTAAAGAACACCTAGCCGCTCGAGAGCACCCTTACCTGTCGAACTATAAATTGTCTCCATAATCTAGCATCTAAATCTGGGTTAGCTTGGCAGCAGGTGTGAAAGTGGAGCGAGCACAGAAAGGGATGGAAGCATTCCACAATGGCTTATGTTCCACAAGGAATACAAAAGGCCTAAGTAAGTAAGAATAGCACATGAAACCAATTACCATTGGGATGCCATATTTCTGTGATGAACTTCATCTTCGGGGGCCTATGAGGGTAGTCATGGGGAAAGGTCAGGTAGGCTTTAAAGAAACCACCCTCACTGTAAAGAGAAGATGAGACCATTTGCAAATCAGATGGACGGTAGCAAATGACTTTTCCAAACGAAGTTAGTAAAACATACTCACAATAATGTATCTTGAGGGCCAATAACGACCACCTCCCACTGATGGATGTCATCATCATCTATGAGACCAGCAGAAAATCCCTCCACGGGGTTCTTGTTGAGCTCTAAAATGATTAAACAAACACACTGACGTTACCCAATACCCCAGCCTGGAAAATGTGCTTTACTTGTAACGTTAGCCGTGCGTGTTGTCAAGCTTTTCTCAAACATCCTACTGGAATTCAACTCACTTTGTTAGTTAGCTAACCAGTTACAATGGAAACGTATGTAGTTTGAGACAGCTGGCTTTGAAGTGACGTACCCGGTACACTACTCCACAAGCCTTAGCAAAATAGCCATTAACGTGTTAACGTTACGATCAATGTTGTGTTTCGCTAGTTAACTAGCTAACTACAAGCAAAGAATTGGTATGTCACGCGTTAGCTAGCTAAACATTTATCAGCTGTGAATTTGCATTGCGTAGCTAATAGCTGTAAATAGCTAACTAAGTTGACATATTCAATACAAGCAAAACCAGCATAATTCGACTACAAGTGATTAGCCACTAACGTTAGGTAGAAAGTTAACGGTAAAAAGCGTGGTAGTTTAACGTTAAGTTAGCTAACGGTTGTGTAGCGAGCTATTTTACCTGCCAGTTGTTTTCGAAGCAGCAGTGATGATTGGTCAGTCATTTTAAGTGGATTAGTTGAGCTAACTAATATAGACAACGACCTGACCTAACTCTAACATAAAATATAACACAACAAAGAATTAGAGAGATACCCAACTACAGTAGCCTGCTTCCGATGTTAGAATAAGGCCTATTTGGTTGATCGTTTCGCGCAGGGATGCACAGCTTGTTACACGGCTAAGCTAGCAAAAGCCCCACACAAACACCGCATGCGCCTTACTCGTATTCTTCTTCGATGTTTATTGGCAGACTACACTCATTAGATGTATTGCCGCCACCTATTATACGAGGTAGTAAAAATACCCCAAAAACAAAATATGTTTTGGATGAACAAATTCATACTAATTACCAACAACAACAAAAACACTAAGCAAATGCACGCTACATTTCAAACAAAACACTGTACTCCTTCAGTTGGATTTAAATGCCTATTCAGATCAATACACAGCACAGCAACCTCTTCATTCAGTAGTCCGTGTAACATTTCGGCTGTAAAGACCCAGAAACCTATTTGCCGCTTCTAATTCGATTTTTGATTCGTTTGACTAGTGCAAGTGAACGCAACAAAGTCCACCTTCTTCACTGTTCGTGTGTCGGGATCCTTCTCCTGCATGGCATTCACTGTCGATGTGGGACATCCACTACCATCTCTACTCTACTCACCCATTCAGCAATTTTCACTGTCTCTACGTAGAAAACCTGTTTGATAGTCCTGATCCTAGCTACTGCGACCTTCATCCTTACAGGGCACTCCCGGGATTTGGGAACGTGATTCCTTTCACAACTACAGAAACATGCTTAATCTGACTCTTCAACTACTACACATTTATTTATTTACACTTTCCACGTGTCCAATGTTTTATATTTGTACCTCTGCAGCAATTTCTGTACATAGGGTCTCACAGCATATTTCACATACCCAACTTTTACATAAATCGGGAGAACCACTTCATCAAACGACAGTAAAACCGATAGGCTTAGTTCCTTCTTTCCGTCTATCATTCTATTTAAGCGACGTGCATCTACCACTCCTGTAAATGCTATCCCCCAACAAGATAACACCTTTAATCGGTGCCCTACTCTGAAACGCCAAGAAGAAAGAGCAAGACATGTGCAATAGTTTTGTCCCCGTCCCTGTTTAGGTAGAAATACTGAGGGATGTGTAAACCACTCAAATACAAAGCTGTGGTTGCAAAACTGACAACCCATGATATCACAATTATAGTTTTAACCAGGTTTTGAGGCCATATAGTGTTTGTTTACATTTACTTTGCTTCCAAACATTGGAGTAAAACAAGCGTATATGTTGGGTTCTGATGGGGTACAACATTGATCTAAGCTCATGAGACATAAATTATATTCTCCCAGGATCAATGAATGGTGATTTATAATTAATTTAGAAGTCCTAAAATGGATGTAGCAAGATAAATCATTTTACATTTCTTCCATCACTGCATAAATACTTTTAAACAGCTGAAGGAAAGCTACACAATATTTCTTCATGGAACATTACCTTCTTTATATCTTGAAATTATAACATGCCAATGGATACAATTACACTGAACCAAAAATATAATTGCAATGTAAAGTGTTGGCCCCATGTTTCATGAGCTGAAATAAAAGATTTTCCATACACACCAAAAGCTTATTTCTCTCAAATGTTGTGCACAAATGTGTTTAGATCCCCGTCAGTGAGCATTTCTCATTTGCCAAGATAATCCATCCACCTGACAGTTGTGGCATATCGAGAAACTGACGAAACAGCATGATCATTACACAGGTGCATCTTGTGCTTGGGACAATAAAAGGCCACTCTAAAATGTGGTTTCCTCACACAACACAATGCCACAGATGTCTCAAGTTTTGAAGGAGCATGCCATTGGCATGCTGACTGCAGGAATGTCCACCAGAGCTGTTGCCAGATAATTTGATGTTAATTTCTCTACCGTAGGCCACCTCCAACTTAATTTGAGAGAATTTGGAAGTACGTCCAACTGGCCTCACAACCGCCAACCACATGTAACTACGCCAGCCCAGGACCTCCACTTCCGGCTTTTTCACCTGCAGGATGGTCTGCGACCAGCCACCTGATGAAATTGTGGGTTTGCACAAGCAAAGAATTTCTGCACAAACTGTCAGAAACCATCCCAGGGAAGCTCATCTGTGTGCTCATCGTCCTCACCAGGGTCTTGACTTGACTGCAGTTTGTCGTCGTAACCGACTTTAGTGGGCAAATGCTCACCTTCGATGGCTACTGGAGCTGGAGAAGTGTGCTTTTTACGGATGAATCCTGGTTTCAACGTATCGAGCAGATGGCAAACAGCGTAGCGTGTATGGCATTGTGTGGACAAACAGTTTGCTGATGTAAATGTTGTGAACAGAGATCCCCATGGTGGCAGTTGGGTTATGGTATGGGCAGCCATAAGCTACGGACAACAAACACAATTGCATTTTATTGATGACAATTTGAATGCACAGAGATACCGTGATGAGATCCTGAGGTCCATTGTCATGCCATTCATCCGCTGCCATCCCCTCATGTTTCAGCATGATAATGCATGGCCCCATGTCACAAGGATCTGTACACAATTCCTGGAAGCTGATAATGTCCCAGTTCTTCCATGGCCTGCATACTCACCAGACATGTCACCCATTGAGCATATTTGGGATGCTCTGGATCGACAGCATTGTTCAATATCCAGGAACTTCACACAGCCATTGAAGAGCGGGACAACATTCTACTGGCCACAATCAACAGCCTGATCAATTCTATGCAAAGGACATGTGTTGTGCTGCATGAGGCAAATGCTAGTCATACCAAATACTGACTGGTTTTGTGATCCCCGCAGACTCCTTTTTTAAAGGTGCTTGTGACCAACTGTTCCATATCTGTATTTCCAGTCATGTGAAATCCATAGATTAGTGTCTAATGAATTTATTTACATTGACTGATTTCCTTATATGAACTTTAAGTCAGTAAAATCATTGAAATTGTTGTTTCTATTTTTATACAGTGTACAATAATGTTATAAGTATAGAAGTAGCTAGACTAACATCATTTCAATTACATTTGAGAGTTTGTTGCACACCTCCAGAAGTATAACATTGGAACTTCAACTTCCTAGAATATAAAACCACCAAATTAACCACATGCACTAATAAAACAAATAATAACTTCATTTCTTGCACAATTTTATTATTTTAAACCAAAAAATGATACATCACACAGACATTTAAATGTGTATAGTTTTTAAAAATCTTTTACAGGCTTAAGTGTACAACAGTCAGAGATATACAGTGAGCTCCAAAAGTAGTGACACTGTTGTTGTTTTGGCTCTGTTCTCCAGAATTTTGGATTTGAAATGATACAATGACTGAGGTTAAAGTGCAGACTGTCAGCTTCCATTTGAGGGTATTTAACTGTTTAGAAATTACAGCACTTTTTGTACATCGTCACCAAATTGGGAATTGGGACAAATTGACTTATGTGTATTGAAGTAGTCAAAAGTGTAGTATTTGGTCCCATATTCCTAGAACGCAATGATTACATCAAGCTTGTGACTCTACAAACTTGTGCATTTGTTGTTTGATTATTTAGTGCCCAATAGAAATGAATGGTAAATTATGTATTGTGTAATTTGAGTGACTTTGATTTGATATTTGTGCTTCTGTAACTTTCCCACGCATCATTATTCAGGAGTATTCATAATCATAGTAGCATCCATATGAATGTAGAAGTGTTCTATCAGACACAAAATAATCTGAAACTCAACCAAAACAAACAGCAAATGCATCCAACAAGTTTGTAGACTCACACACTTGACGTAATCCCGGTGTACTAGGAATATGGGACCAAATAACAAAACATTTGACTACTTTAATATACGTATATGTGGCACCTTCATTGGGGAGAATGGGCTGGAGCGGAATTAGTGGACTGGTATCAAATACATTAAACACATGGTTTCCATGTGTTTGATGCCATTCCATTTGCTCCGTTTCGGCTATTATTATGAGTCGTTCTCCCCTCAGCAGCCTCCTGTGAATTTTGTCACAATACTTTTGGTCCTCTAAAATGGGGGAACTATGTACAAAAAGTGCTGTAATTTCTAAACGGTTCATTCACACGATATAGATGAAAATACCCTCAAATGAAAGCTGACAGTCTGCACTTTAACCTTTTAGTCATTGTATAATTTCAAATCCAAAGTGCTGGAGCACAGTCAAAAAAAGAGTCACAACCCCAATAATTTTGGAGCTCACTGTAACTCTGACTAAAATCTAGAATTTACTGTAGGGATTGTTCTAATACTATTATTTTGAAATATGTTTTGAAAAGTGTGTGTGTGTGGGGGGGATTCTATCCATGCTTTGTAATATAAACACATTCAGAGCAATAACGTACTTTATAATCATTATTTATAAGTGATACAGAGTCTGAGATAGTAAGGTAAATTAGCAGTGTGGAACAAACTTGCAGGTATACTGCATTTATAAAGCATAGAAGCAAACCTCTCAAGTTGTATGGCAAAACCTTGTTTTTCCAGTGATATCCCTTATGGAAGTGGGCATGTATTGTTTATTCATCGTCACCTAAGCATTGGCGTGCAGATCAAGCTTTTACGTCATGGGCTTTTCAATTAACCACCTTCTAAGTTGTAATTTTTCTACAGAGTGATTTATTTGACATTTATGTGGCTTTAGGCTACTAATTGTAAGAAACAAAACAAAAAAGTGACAGATGCATAAAAAGCTTAAAGGTCTACCATTGCCTTGCTACCAGTCACTCGTTGAACATTTCCCACTTTACACTAGCTGATCTGTAGGAATCACACTGGGTGACAAGAAGCATATGGGTCACTAGACATGACATAATCATCTGGAATGTGTATCATATAAACTAGACATTAATGCATTGACATACGCTGTATGCAAATGAAACATTTCAGAGTAAGAAAAAATAGACTTTTTACTGACTGGTGAAAGGAAAAGGCCAGAAACATCTATGGGGAAACCAAAATATTCAATCTTCACAGGGGAAAATGCTCCCTTCCTCATACTGCTCTACCCATGACGAAAAAGGCGGTCAGGTAGGATCCATAGCTCGATATGCAACAGAGCTGCAGGACTGCTCTCGTTTCTGTTAGTTCCCTGTAGTGAGGAAATATAAAAGCTCTTCACTCTTTCACAAACACGGTTTCACACAAATGCATACACGGAACACGCAAGCCTCTTGGAGTGGGTAGAAGAAGTCGCTTCTAACCACTGGTCCATTGCACCGTCAGAGATATTGTCAGGTGTTTTATCTAAACACAAATTGTTATTGCTGGGGTTACAATGATGTGGTCCTAGAGCTGTGGTTGGGGAAACAGCCACCCACCTCAAACAAAACTCTTTCCAGCAAATATCCATTTAACAACCGATACACTACAATTCGATAAACTCCAAGTATCAGTCCTCATTTTGGCTACTGTGAAACGAAACAAACACACTCAATACAGCAAATATTTTTTCAGTGTACAAATGTAGAGGTTTTTTTAGGGGGGGTCTTCTTCTCAAAGGCACCTTTCAAAATGTAATAGCTTATGAGTCCCTGTCAAGATTCAGACACCCATCATACATCTGACTATGAATAAACCTAAAACAAAACTGACTAAAACTACAATAAAACCCATAGAAATTATTCTATATAAACTGAAATCTCTCCTAATATGTACATGAAAAACTGAACATATAATGTTTCATGTACATCTTATAAGTCACCTTCCCTCTTCTTTCTGTACAGTACTGATAAACCTCAACACAGTGCTATAACACCAGTAATCAATCACTGGTGTAGTCCAGTCACAGGGGCTGCTACTCTACTGCCAACATGTCTTACAAACTGATTGTGATTGCTGTACTCCGATAAGAAGTTTGAATGGGAAAGTATGCAATAAATAAAGCTCAACTAAATCTCACGTGTCTGGTCAGAGATCAGTGCAAATTGGTTTATTTTTCAATTCGGGCAATATTCATTTGTCTGATTGGTCTACAAAGTGCTATTCCTGGCCTATACTGGATAAAATAACAATATTTGCTACAAACTTCAGGAAATATTAATAAGATGATCCATCTCAAGCACTCAGACTAAAAAGCTCAATGGGGTTTATGCAGTTCCAGCTGTTCTTCCACCATGGCAGCCATATCAAACACTTTGGTCAAAAGGAAATGCGCAGTGAGGTCCATTTCCTGTCAAGGCCCAGAAGTGGCACATACAGCAATCCTCTCTACATTCTCCTGTTTATGGTCGAAAAAATCTATCTGCTGGGTCCAAAAGGGCAACATTGTCATTGTTAATACGGCAAACTTAGCATCGACAAATTGTCACAGACAGGGATGAATAAAGTACAATACTTCTGTAACAGCCCCTTTATATGGTTCTATCACAGGAATGTACATTAAGCTGGGTCAATAACAACACACATTTTTTTTCTCCACACACAGGCCTGTGGGCTGTGACAGGCCATACAATTGTGTTTAACGCTCTTAAACTCTTCTGGTTTCCTTGAAAACGACAAATAAAATCTAAATCAATGTAAACCATCAAAGAAACCAAAAAGAGGCAAACAGACAAGTTAAGCCCACTCGCTGTAATATCACGCTATACTATTGTCCACAAATCACCATTACAAGCCAAACTAAAAATAGCACAATGCCCCGCGTAGGGGTTGAGATTCATATTTGTTACACAGAGTGGCTTCTTATAGAGTGATACCTCATGTCTTAAGAGGAGTGAAGGTCTATTTGTGATTGCTTAGCGCTGAATTATTGACAGAATCAAATGGAGCGTGTCTGTGACTGCAATAGAATCCTCCGGCAGACCGCTTGGCTGCGATTGCTCAGGGCAGCGTTACTGACTGTAAGAGGCTGTGTGTATGGGACACTGCACAGAAATGAATAGCTAACACACTCAGTCCGTGTAGTGGGGTCCTGTCTGACACACGGAGGAGTGAGTAGTGGACTTCCCACAAGCCTCTCCAACATCAACCAGGCAGTCACAGGCTCCACTGTGAGTATGAGAGACCAGCGTCACCAGTCCCAAGCATACCCAGTCTAGGCCCTTCATAACCCCCCCCACTGGCTGGTATCTCCATGGAAACTAGAGGGAGGAGGGAGGATACTGAGTTGGTAGGGAGGGGGTCAGATTGAATGGGCATGGTGGTGTCTGTCCAGAATGACTGACATCATAGTTTAGCAGCATCCACGGGTGCTGAGCAGAGTCCTCAGATGCAGAGCCCTGACTGTAGTGCTGTGAGGCGACGCTCGATGTACTCCTTACCTGCAGAGAGAGAACGGGGGATGGGGGTTTAGAAGCAGTAGTTAATCAATGGATATGGTCAAAGGGACAAATCACTGAGCTAAGTAAACAACAGTATACTTCCAAAACTATTTAGTGTGAAATTGCATTCCTGTAGTCATGGAAATAAAATGGTGTTCTATGAAGATATATGTTCCTTTATTATTTTCCCCTAACCCCATCACACCTTCCGATTGGAGAAAACTAATGGACAACAATACTTAGGCTTCTATTTCCAGCTATACATACATTTTACAGACACAGTATATTTAAGCAACAAGGCACGAGGTGTGGTATATGGCCAATATACCATGGCTAAGGGCTGTTCTTATGCACAACGAAGCACGGAGTGCCCGGACACATACCTTAGTCGTGGTATATTGGCCATATATCACAAACCCCACAGAGGTGCCTTATTGGTATTATAAACTGGTTACCAACGTAATTAGAGCAGTAAAAATACATGTTTTGTCTGAAGAACATCCAGTTTTGATTTCTAGCTGCCATTTATTTTTTCCACTGTGCTGTTTCACAAAAGTTCTGAACCTTCCTATTCTCATAGTTTCTACAGATTGTAAATTAAAGATACACATTTTTGCTAAGAGTATTTTGCTACCCCAGATCTAGGTAAGGGGTTGTGGTGAGAGATGAGAGATGACTTGCATTTGGTAACGATGAGGATGTCTTCGTGCTCGGTGAGGAGCAGGGACAGGCCCTCCATCAGCAGCAGGGCCTTGTGGTAGCGCTGCACCGACGCCTCTCCCTGGTGGAACATCTCATCCAGAGCAGCAGCCTGCACCTGGGGAGAGACAGAGGGGGAGTTAGTGGGCAAAGTCAGAGAGGAGAGAGGAATACTGCCACGATAAAGGTTTGTATAAATGGGTTTGAATACAAGGGATTCCGTTTGGAAGTATGGGTGAATAATAGCAAAGACCCCAATCATACTCCTTATTAGCAGGTTAACTCAAATATCACTTTATGATAGCTACACACTACATGCACGAGGTTGATGAAAACATGAAGCTGTATAAATGGTTAAACGAGTCAACCACAAGCCTAGTAGAGGGTGAAGAAGAGATCAGATGCTGAGGAAGAGATCAGAGGCTGAGATGACAGAAACGGTGTTGAGCTGAACACAGTGTCTCCCTCACCATCTGAACGGTGTTGAGCTGAACACAGTATCTCCCTCACCATCTGAACGGTGTGGCTGAACAGCAGCCTCTCGGCGGTGATAGTGTTAATGTGGTCCATGAGACGGTGCTTTCTAGAAAAGAAGCGCTCTAGCCGGGCGTTGAGGGAGAAGCAGGACGACACGCTGGACTTGAAAAGCTTGTTCAGTCTCTTCACCACTAAACACACAGTCACAGAGGAGAGGGTTAAGAGAGGAACAGTGTTATATACAGACAGAGAGCTTATCTACTCCAAGTAGGGTTGGGCTCAAGAATATTTACTGATATATCATCTACTACTTAGGTTTAATGTTATATCCTCCTGTAAATGTTGGCTTTTCATTTTGGCTTCTCCAATCAGCCATTTTGTAAGGTTGTTGGGTCTTACCTTGTTTGACAGTAGCAGAGGGGTACAGTTTGCCCTGTTTGATGCACTCCATGGCTGTGTGTAAGGCAGACGACAGGAGCTCTGCAGTCTTCAAGTACAACACCAGCTGCTCCGCATAGCTGAGACACAAACACACACAGATCAGACTCATGGCAAGTTTTTTTAGCCAGTGCTACAGTCATCGCAAAGTGTCTCTGAATGTCAAAGTGAGCAGTAAACAAGTCTGACTTGCTTTTATCATCCATTTGTAAAGAGCTCCTCTTCCATAAAAAGGAAATACTGGACAAAGTCGTTTCAGTAATAGTGGTAGAACTGGTTGAGCTTTATTGGCTGGTGGCTCTCACCTCCACTCCCGGCTGAGGGAGCTGATCTGGTCTGCCACCAGGCTCTGCTGCTGCAGGAGGGAGGGTGGGGAGGTGTCCCCTTGCTCCGCCACAGCCCCGGTCCCCCTGACTCCCGCCACCTCCATCAGACAGCAGGCAAAGTCCAGGGTGAAGTGAAGGCTCCTCAGGGTCTCTGTGTGCTCCTGCTGCTCTCAGACAGTCAGAGGGAAAGAGAGAGAGACAAGGTCATTCACATTGACCACTACAAAGTTCGCTATTACAAACCTAATTATCTTAACATGTCACGTTAATTCTCCTAACCTGCTACAAAAAGTCACTTCTGCTATTCAAAACTGGCAGATATGCCCTGAGAACAGTCTTGGTTTCCACTAATGCGATAGAGCCGCTCTGCATTTGAGTAGCCATAGCAACTGCTGCGTTTAGCTGCTGCTCTGCGCTCACGAGACAGTTGCCTAGGCTGCACACAGGTGATAATAACCACATTATGAGATTTTGGCAATGAAGGCAGCCCTTGCACTTTATTTGACCTGATGAGAATCTGTTTGGGATGAAAACGTTGTCAATAAAGTAGTGAATTGGGAGCTTTAACAGTGTGAGGGCCTTCATGTTCTATACTAGTATTCTTTATTAGCCCTGCACCTAGGTTTTTAAGGATGTGCATATGACCACAAACTTTTCTAAAGACAGCCCTTGTACTTACCCAGAGTTGGATGAACTCATGGATATGGACATGTGGAATTGTGTAAATCTCTGCATGCATTTGAGGTAAAGTAGTGACTGGCTACAACTGGAGCGAGACTGAGCCGACATGAGGGGGAGGGGCAAAATGACCATGGATTTTTTTATAGATTTCTATTAAGTTAACTATTAGGCCTACAAACAGTCTCCTTCTGAAATTATCCACACAATACATATTAACCCCCCAAACAAACTCTGTTTAGAACTACTGCCCGTTACTGTGGAGTGTCGATTCTGTCCTGTCCTGAACTTGACTCTAGAACTTCACTCCCATTCCTGCTGGAATACCACTGGACCTGCAAGACCCACAGGAGTCCTGTTCCCGTGTCACCCTCTAATGGGCATTCCTTAATACAGACACAGAGATGAAATGACCACCCCATGCCCACTCTCATCCTCTCACCGCCATCAGTGTCTCCTCTGGCAGCTCAGGGGCCAGGAAGGTGACCGGTCCCCCCATGTTGGCCGTGATGGGGTCCGTGAAGCTGTAGCGTGGACTGGAGGGATCCTCGAAGCCTTCCAGATAGGTGCCTCGGCTGGTAAAGGACCCCACTGGGCTGATAGAGCTAGAGGAGCCTGCTATAGAAAGTAGAGGTTAGAGCATGGCAGGAAGCTCAGAACAGGCACTGGGTGCACTGGGTAACAGGCACTAGATCATGGCTAACATAGGGAAATGTATTGTGTACATCGTTGCCACTGAGATCGCCATAGCCGGTCGCATTCTAATTTTGTGGTGGGACAGCTAGGAGAGGTCTCACTATCTTCCTGGCAGGTGGGAGCTGGGGAGGGGGGATGGGAGGGTCAGGTCTATGGGGACCTGGGATTGTGGGAGGAGGAAATCTTATAGTCTACCACAACCTTTTTTGTTTCATTACTGCCATATCCAAATTGTACCATTTGTAACCTTTACCAAACTGTGCCATTGTATACTCTACTGCTGTTTTTCATCATTGGTATCAATATCATTTTTTAACACATTACATAGTGGTGCTGTGCTGAGTAAAGGATGACATCACCAGGCTGCTGAGAATTTACCTGAGTACTGCCTGGTCCTGGAGGTGTGTGGTAGGGTGCTGCTGTTGGGCGGGGAGCCCACAGTGAACACCACCTGGGCTGGGCTGGCTGAGCCTGCAGCCATGGCACCATCACCAGAGGGTGCTGACGGACAGAAACACAGCACTAATCATTTTTAAAATGTATTTCATTTCCCCTTTATTTAACCAGGTAGGCTAGTTGAGAACAAGTTCTCATTTGTAACTGCGACCTGCCAAGATAAAGCATAGCAGTGTGACACAGACAACAGAGTTTCACATGGAGTAAACAATAAACAAGTCAATAACACAAACAAGTCAATGACACAGTAGAGAAAAGAAAGTCTATATACAGTGTGTGCAAAAGGAGGTAGGCAATAAATAGGCCATAGGAGCAAATATTTACAATTTAGCAGATTAACACTGGATTGATAAATGAGCAGATGTGCAAGTAGAGATACTGGTGTGCAAAAGAGCAGAAAAGTAAATAAAATAAAAACAGTATGGGGATGAGGTAGGTAGATTGGGTGGGCTATTTATGGGTGGGCTATTTACAGATGGACTATGTACAGTTGCAGTGATCGTTTAGCTGCTCAGATAGTTGATGTTTCAAGTTTGTGAGGGAAATAAAAGTTCAGCGATGTTTGCAATTCGTTCCAGTCACTGGCAGCAGAGAACTGGAAGGAAAGGCGGCCAAATGAGGTGTTGGCTTTGGGGATGATCAGTGAGATATACCTGCTGGAGCGTGTGCTACGGGTGGGTGTTGTTATCGTGACCTGTGAACTGAGATAAGGCGGAGCTTTACCTAGCATAGATTTATAGATGACCTGGAGCCAGTAGGTCTAGCGACGAACATGTAGCGAGGGCCAGCCGACTAAAGAATACAGGTCGCAGTGGTGGGTGGTATAAGGTGATTTGGTAACAAAACGGATGGCACTGTGATAGACTGCATCCAGTTTTCTGAGTAGAGTGTTGGAAGCTATTTTGTAGATGACATCGACAAAGTCGAGGATCGGTAGGATAGTCAGTTTTACGAGGGTAAGTTTGGCGGCGTGAGTGAAGGAGGCTTTGTTGCGAAAAAGAAAGCTGATTCTAGATTTGATTTTGGATTGGAGATGTTTAATATGAGTCTGGAAGAAGAGTTTACAGTCTAGCCAGACACCTAGGTATTTATAGTTGTCCACATATTCTAGGTCGGAACTGTCCAGGGTGGCGATGCTAGTCGGGCGGGCGGGTGCGGGCAGCGAACGGTTGAAAAGCATGCATTTGGTTTTACTAGAGTTTAAGAGAAGTTGGAGGCCACGGAAGGAGTGTTGTATGGCATTGAAGCTCGTTTGGATGATCGTTAGCGCAGTGTCCAAGGAAGGGCCAGAAGTATACAGAATGATGTCGTCTGCGTAGAGGTGGATCAGGGAATCGCTCGCAGCAAGAGCGACATCATTGATTTAGACAGAGAAAAGAGTCGGCCCGAGAATTGAACCCTGTAGTACCCCCATGGAGACTGCCAGAGGTCCGGACAACATGCCCTCCGATTTGACACACTGAACTCTGTCTGCAAAGTAGTTGGTGAACCAGGCGAGGCAGTCATCAGAAACAACAAGGCTATTGAGTCTGCCGATAAGAATACGGTGATTGACAGAGTTGAAAGCCTTGGCCAGGTTGATGAAGACAGCTGCACAGTACTGTCTCTTATCGATGGCAGTTATGATATCGTTTAGTACCTTGAACGTGGCTGAGGTGCACCCGTAACCGGCTCGGAAGCCGGATTGCACAGCTGAGAAGGTACGGTGGGATTCGAAATGGTCAGTGATCTGTTTATGAACTTGGCTTTCAAAGACTTTAGATAGGCAGGATGGATAGGTCTCTAACAGTTTTGGTCTAGGGTGTCACCCCCTTTGAAGAGAGGGATGAACGCGGCAGCTTTCCAATCTTTAGGGATCTCGGACGATACGAGAGAGAGGTTGAACAGGCTGGTAATAGCGGTTGCAACAATGGCGGCGTAGACTTTTAGAAAGAGAGGGTCCAGATTATCTAGCCCAGCTGATTTGTACGGGTCCAGGTTTTGCAGCTCTTTCAGAACATCTGCTGTCTGGATATTGGTGAAGGAGAAGCTGGGGAGGCTTGGGCGAGTAGCTGCGGGGGGGATGGAGCTGTTGGCCAGGGTTGGAGTCGCTCGGAGGAAGGAATGGCCAGCCGTTGAGAAATGCTTATTGAAATGTTCGATTATCATGGATTTATCGGTGGTGACCATGTTACCTAGTCTCAATGCAGTGGGCAGCTGGGAGGAGGTGCTCTTGTTCTTCATGGACTTTATTTACAGTGTCCCAAAAGCTTTTGGAGTTAGAGCTACAGGTTGCGAATTTCTGCTTGAAAAAGCTAGCCTTGGCTTTCCTGACTGACTGCGTGTATTGGTTCCTGACTTCCCTGAACAGTTGCATATCATGGGGACTATTCGATGCCATGGCAGTCCCCCACAGGATGTTTTTGTGCTGGTCAAGGGCAGTCAGGTCTGGAGTGAACCAAGGGCTATATCTGTTCTTAGTTCTGCATTTTTTGAATGGGGCATGCTTATCTAAGATGGTGAGGAAATTACTTTTAAAGAATGACCAGGCATCCTAGACTGATGAGATGAGGTCAATATCCTACCAGGATACCCGGGCCAGGTCGATTAGAAAGGCCTGCTCGCAGAAGTGTTTTAGGGAGCGTATGACAGTGATGAGGGGTGGTCGTTTGACCGCGGACCCATAGCGGATACAGGCAATGAGGCAGTGATCGCTGAAAACAGCAGAGGTGTATTTGGCCCATGTTTACGGATTTAGGGTTGTACCTGGTGGGTTCCTTGATAATTTGTGTGAGATTGAGGGCATCTAGCTTAGATTGTAGGACTGACGGGGTGTTAAGCATATCCCAGTTTAGGTCACCTAACAGAACGATGCTAGATGGGGGGCGATCAATTCACAAATGGCGTCCAGGGCACAGCTGGGAGCAGAGGGGGGGTCGATAGCAGGCGGAAACAGTGAGAGACTTATTTCTGGAGAGGTTCATTTTTAAAATTAGAAACACATTGGCCAGAGAATATGAATCGTAGTAACTAATGACCTAGCTATGTGCAGTGGAGCAAGTAGTCATCTAAAGTGGTAGTTAGATGCATGCTTTTAACATCCAGTTTGCCCATATTATTAGCAGAGCAGTATAAATAAAACCTGATGTCCTCCAAAAGCAGGGGTTTAAAAACAGTTAATGTTTTAGTATGTTGAAACATAATATTCCAGTAAGGAAACCTCCATCTTATCAGAATCAACTTTCACCGACCCACTTAGACAGGCAATATTGAAAAATGATTGGCTCTTTGTGTGGTTTTGCACGCCAAATGTGCTACAGTTAACAGTCCAAAGCCACACTGAAAGCCTCTATCCTGACCAAACTGACTAGCATGGTATTCCACCTTATCTCATCTAGAATACAATGGGATCCTTGTCCCTTTTTCAAAGGTTTAAGTGTTGAAATTGACCCCTGTGGAATGTCACCCAATTGATACCGTGACCCCAGTTAAAAAAGTGAGTGAAGAAATCTGTTTAGTCTTGCTGAACATTCATACAAAGAGTGAACCAACGAAGTTGCTTAACTTTAAACAAGGATCTCCAGTCAGACACTGATATATACAGTATATATATATAATCTAGTCAAGCTCAGTTCATGAACATAGCAGCTCTCTCTTTAGTCATTCAGGTAGTCATCTACTGAAGAGTAAAACTTGGTAAACAGCTCTACTAAGCCCACCTGTGATGTCTATGGCTCCTCTGTTAGAGCAGAGGTTCTCACTGCTCCCCCGCTCCCCCAGCGGCCCTCCAAATGCAGCCATCAGCAACATGTCAGACAGACGACTTGCACTCTGAGACCTGCCAAAGCTCTTGTTGTCCTCTGCGGTCCTGTGGCTGTATTGACCAAGCTGCCCAGTGGGCGGCTGTCCTGGGTCCCTGTGGTCTGAGGCAGTCCTGCTGCCAGGCGGGGCCAGAACCAGGCCCTGCTGGGCCAGGAAGGTCACCAGGTTGGGGGTGCTGGGAGGTTTTGGAAACTCAAAGGGTGGGATGGCCTGTAGACAGGATGTCAGTGTCAGAGGCAAGACTCAGCCAAAGTAGAGAATATAAAGGCTATGGACAGTGAGATTGACTGATTAAAGCCATTTGCTTGATACCTCAGCTTCCTATAAACACAAGCATAGGTCTTATACTTGATGCGCTGTCCAAAACATGAACTTACTCTCGAGGGAGATCCTAGAATGGTGGGGAGGGGGCTGCGCTGCATGAGTTCACTCAGCCTGGGGGAGGAGTGCAGGGGCCGCATAGTCACCATGCCTGCCCGGTGGTTGGCCACCACTGGGTCAGAGTGCTGCTTCCTGATATTTTGCCTGCCGCCCCTGCTAGCAGCCTCGAGGAGACATGGGGCGCTGTGAAGCCGGGTGACCAGGCCTTGCTGCTGAGCGGGAGGCCGCATGTCGAGGAACTGGAGAGCTGGAGAGGGACAGGGGTTAGAGGAGGAATAATAGTGCAGCACAATGTGAATAATGAAATGTCAATATATATTATACTAGATACACCGACAAGGTGAGGGAAAGACACATGGAAGCAAAACATCAAAAGGTTCCTTTAAGTCAGTTTTAAACCCCACTGATCAAGCCAACAGGAAGTCATTAACCTTGGGATACAAAGCAAGAGTCTCCAGCGCCCCTGACCAGTTTAACCATGACATCCACCACTAACAAAACACTAAAACAGTCAACATAGAAGTTAGGGGGACGAAAAGGGAAAGAAGGAGGGGAACTCTGGGTTCTCACCTCCATCCTGCAACCCCCCACTACCGGTGTCTGTGCCCAGCGGGCGCACCTGCCCTGGCAGCTCAGGGATGGTACCCACTTCAGACACAGAGGGAAATGAGAGAGGGGGGAGAAGAAGAATAAGAGGAGAGAAAAAGAGACATTTTATGACACATCAGTGCACTCTGGCAGACCTTGAGGTGAAAGCTGGAAGGGTCTGGCCCCTCCTACAGACAGCCTGCGGAGGCCAGCCAAGGCCCCGTGGCCTCCTGGGTAAGGCAGAGATGGGCCAGTCCTTCCAAATCCCAGTGAACTATTGCTGCTACAGCGACGCACTGGGGTGGACAGCCTGTGGTGGGGAGAGAAACAAGAGAAGTCACAGAATAAGACAATATTCCCTATTACCGCCAAGCCAGAAATTATACTACTGTGCCACAGAGGAGACTACAGGTTAATATAAGCGTGTGTGTAGATAATGCATGTATATCTGCAGTGCTTTCAGAAAGTATTCATACCCCATGAGTTATTCCACATTTTGTTGTGTTACAGCATGAATTCCAAATTGATTAGATGCACGTTAGAATCACCTTTGGCAGTGATTACAGATGTGAGTCTTTCTGGGTAAGCATCTAAGAACTTTGCACACCTGGATTGTACAATATTATTTTTAACATTCTTCAAGCTCTGCCAAGTTGGCTGTTGATCACTGCTAGATAGCCATTTTTATGTCTTGCCATAGATTTTCAAGACGATTTAAGTCAAAATTGTAACTAGGCCACTGTCTTCTTGGTAAGCAACTCCAGTGTATATTTGGCCTTGTGTTTTAGGTTATGTCCTGCTGAAAGGTTCAATTTGTCTCCCAGTGTCTGTTGGAAAGCAGACTGAACCAGGTTTTCCTCTAGGACATTGACTGTTCTTAGCTCTATTCCGTTTATTTTTATCCTAAACAACTAGTCCTTGCCGATGACAAGCATACCATAACATGATGCAGCCATCACCATGCTTGAAAATATGAATCGTGATACTCAGTGATGTGTTATATTTGCCCAAAACATAACAATTTGTTCGTTTTTCAGGACATGCAGTTTACTTTAGTGCCTTATTACAAACAGGATTAATGCTTTTTACCCATCTACCAATAGGTGTCCTTTTTTGCGAGGCATTGGAAAACCTCCATGGTCTTTGTGGTTGAATCAGTGTTTTAAATACACTGCTAGACTGAGGGACTTTACAGATTATTGTATGCATGGGGTACAGTGATGAGGTAGTCATACAAAAATCATGTTGCACTATTATTGCACACAGTGAGTCCCTGCAACATATTATGTGACTTGTTAAGCAAACGTTTACTCATGAACTTATTTAGGCTTGTCATAACAAAAAGGTGAACTTACTAATAAAACAATTCTAAAAACGTAATACCACTTTGACATTATGGGGTATTGTGTAACAACAAAATGTAACAACAAAATGTGGAAAAAGTTAAGGAGTGTGAATACTTTCTGAAGGCCCATACACTGACCGTGGAGAGCCGTCCTGGCTGGGGGAATGGAGCTTCTGCTCCATACGCTGGTAGTTTTGGACCTGAGTGGGAACCGGAATGGGCACCGACTGACCATAGTTACCACAGTTACTGCCGGAGAACTCGTTAGGCCGACTGAAAGAAGAGAGAAAGGGGGCGTTGGTTACGTTTAGCCATTCCATCTGTTAAATGCATTAAGAGAGTGAAACGGCAAAAATACTGAGGAAAAAATCTATGTAAAAGTGTGTGAGAGAAAGAGTGAAAGAGAGAGAGACAGAGTGAGAGAGAATGAGAGCTGAGAGAGCCCTTGCTTTGGGGTTGACCTACTGGCCAACCGAGTGGCGCAGTGGTCTAAGACACTGCATCTCAGTGCTAGAGGTGTCACAACAGACACCCTATTTCGAATCCACGCTGTATCAGAACCGGCCGTGATTTGGAGTCCCATAGGACGGCGCACAGGGTTTGGCTGGTGTCGACCATGAATTGTAAATAAGAATTTGTTCTTTACTGACTTGCCGGTCATCGAGCCTTACACACTAATACTCTTACTATAGAAGGGTATATCATCGACCTTTGCTTTCAGTACTCAATACACCACCCAGCTACCAGGGTGACCTGACTAGCATGTCTAGATGGCTTAATCTTTCTGAACACTGAGAATGAATTCCTGTCCAGTAAGAGTGTGTTTTGCTCTTACCTGATAGGATTGGGGGAGCCACTGTAGGAGGGGGAGTGGGGTGGGGTCTTGCCCTGACTGCCCAGGCCACCAAAGGCTAGCAGAGAGCTAATGAGGAGTTGAGAACACAAACGTTTTGTGATTATAATGTATATTATATTACTATGAAGAAGTAGGATTGGGTGTATTTCCCATCAGCATCGAGGTACGACCCTGACCACTAAACTCACCCGCTGTTCATCAGACTGTCGTGGAACACCTTTCCAGTAGGCCCCTCACAGGTGAGCTCACCTGCTGAGAAACCATGGCAACACATCAAACCAAACTGATGAAACATTGGAGTAGAAACCTACTACATCCTTAAATCCAGACTTAGTACGTCTCATTTAAATAATTTGTGATTATGAAATATCAAATTGTCGAGGCAACAAAACAAAACCAGGCAAGACATAATGTAAACAAACCCAGACAAGACGTCATAATGTGCTCTATCTGAGAGTTCTCAAGTGGCTCCTGGGCCAGCCACCCTTCCATCAGTCAGTACCAGACAAGCATGTAGGTTACTCTACTGCATAAACATGACAATTTACAAGTGAGTCACCTATGAACGTTGCAGCACTAAAATGTAATTCTAATTGACATAGACATGTTCAACAATATAGGCCGTCTACTGCCATGCAATGGTAGCGCTGTCATAAGCTTGATCTCTTGCAGTGCAAACACTTGCCTGGAAAAGTTGACACTCAGCAACTATAGGGTTTAATAAATTTGCCATCAAAAAGGTTGCATTAGAATAAACAGAATAAATAGAATAAACTCCACATCCAAGAGGAAACCAATAAGTCAGCTAGCAACTCCAGATAAATTTGCAAGAGTATGAATGTTTATTTAGCTGTAAACTAATCACCCAACGGTAGGCTATGCACATTTGCAAGCAATGAGTGTGTGGTCAGATCTATCTGTTTCCTAGCTAGCTTGCTTCACTTCCCAGTAGACAGAACTGACTTTCGTAAATATTATCCATAGTGTCCGGCATGCTGCTGGCACAGATCGTGCTGAGAAGTCTGAAATATGGTCAAACTAGCAAGTGCTGCACTAGGAAAATATTCTCAATCCCCTGCTGAATGAATATTGCCCACAATTCATTAAGAAGCTCAAGCTAGCAACATCAAAGCAACTCTAACAACAGACCCACCAGTGGTTTCAAATCTGCAAATCATCAGCTGTCGCAGACAGACACACAGACAGGAGCCAATATTAATAACCTTTACGACATGCATTTGTCAGCTAAATTACATGTTTATTCTGTATCACTCATCTCTCATTTGTGAGTCTTGTTTGTATTCAGAGGGATATAGCTAGATTGTGTTGCTGTAGATGGATGGATCAGAGGGACAGATCGTCCGAGTGCATGTTCTATGTGTCATAATTACCTGGATAAATCTTACCTGCAATTTCTTAACAATGCTGCTGTACTTAGAATTTGTAAAACCTTCATTTGTATCACTTCGAAGTGACCCAAATGACAAATTCATCATACATTTAGAAATATATTTTTTTAAAGTAACATTTTATTTGTCTGGCTTTAAACCTTAATTTTTTTACTAAGAGAGAAACGTCACTCACAATTTCTGGATTCTATACATCACTGACTGAGCTCTATGGGAGTACATTGGTAGAGTAAAGAGTGTACTCACTGGGAAAGTGGGCGGGCACCATGACAAAGTCGTCTGTGTCACAGGAGGAGTTCTTACTGCTGCAGCCCCCTCCAGACGAGTCCTTGAGGAGGAAGCCAGGGAAATCCTGGGTAGGAGAAGCGAGTGTCTTAGTACGGACCTGCTGGACCTCAGCCAGGGACTGCTGCAGAGAGAGAAAGGAGAGAGAAAGAGAGAGGTAGGCAGGAACGATGACCACAGCACCGACTCTGAACTACCCACACCGTCTATGTTTCAAACAATCAACCATCCACCATATACAGTATCACTGATAACAGACTATAATCACAAGGGTGTCATCAAATTTCACAGGCAGCAGCACATTACACTACAGATTAGACAAAAAGCCCTATACCAGCCAGACAAGACAAGACTGAACATAAACTTTGACCGTATATACTGTATTTTATACCATCTATTGCATCTTGCCTATGCTGCTCTGTCATTGCTCACCTGTATATTTATATATTATTCCATTCCTTTACTTAGATTTGTGTGTATTAGGTAGTTGGTAGGGAATTGTTAAATGACTTGTTAGATATTGCTGCACTGTCAGAACTAGAAGCACAAGCATTTCGCTACACTCGCAATAATCTGCTAACTATGTGTATGTGACCAAAGGCAATTTGATTTGATCAACAGTAGCTCTAACCTAGTATGTTTCAGTTTACAACTGTTGGGCAATAACAGTCTATGCCTATGGGTCATTAAGTCAGACAGCTGGGCCTTATCACACAGAGTTGAACACATCATCAGTGATAAGACTGAGGCCCCACGGATGAGTTACTACGGTCACCTCTGAATCACGCTGTTTACAAGATGCTTTAAACAAACACATGGTATATACACTGTATAGCATGCACACAATCATGTATATATTGATGCACACACACTCACCGGTGGGGAGGCCAGGTGTGAGGTGGAAGAGCTGCTACAGGAGCTGGCTGAAGCGGAGCTGGGAAAGCACGCCATGGTCACAGCAGGAGTTGCTGCTGTATGAAAGAAAAATATCAATATCAATTCTCAAAGTAATAAATCAGACTGTCCTCTTGATATGATAGATAGGCCAATAAAGTCAAACCCATCAAAAATCACCAAGAAAACAAGTGAAAATCAATATTGGCATGGTTTGGAGGTTTCAGTTAGGGATGAGAAGATGGATGAATAAGGACTATTAGTCACTTTTCTTCATGGACGAGCTCGCCTCCAGGAAGGGGTGACGGAAGAACTCTTCTGCAATGAGAAGAGAAAAAGATTGAAAGTGATGAACATGCTAGGGATTCCCTATCAATTTGAAACATCTCTTAAATAATGAGCGTGGCCCCACTGACCAAAGTCCATGCGGTCCGTGTGGTTTCGCTGCAGAAGACCCAGCAGCAGAAGCCTCAGGGGACAGGAGGTCTCTCTGGGGATACTGGGAGGGGAAACACACAAGTCACCATGAATGCGTGATGGTACTTTACACTTCATTCCTGCTGTAACAACTGATCAGGGGCATGTTTTGCAATTTGCCAAAAATTGTTAATTTTACAATTGTGGTAGTGAAAGCTGCAAAAAGCAGTATGTGAGAGTATGATAATCAAAAGTAATTTGTAACACAGGCAATGATGAAATGTGTTCTCCCACAACATTAGTACATTAAAATGGAAGCAACATTCAATAAACAATCTCCTGTGAAAGAATAAGAATAAATCAAAGAAATCTGAACCCTCGGTCTCTAAAAACAAGACAGTTCGTGAACACTTACTTGGGGCTGAGGTTCTTGTTTTTCTCATAAAATAGCCGGAGGTCCTGGGGACTGCTAGCCTACGGGTACACACACACATCAAATCTGAATGGTCATGTACACAGATTTGCAGGTGTTATAGCAGGTGCAGTGAAATGCTTATGTTACTAGCTCCAAATGTGCAATAGAATGTCTCGCAAATACAATACAATTTTTTTTATATACAGATAGAACAAATCACTTGAATGTTTGCATGCACACAAATTATTTTCAGAGTGGAAAGATCTAAAGTGGAAACAGTCAGTTGACCTTTAAAAATCCTGTCTGGACAGTTTGGATTACTTGTATGTAGTTCACTCTGAGACAAGACACCTCTATGGTTTCCCTAAATTAGACTGTCATGTTTTGACCTACCTGAGAGCCTTAGGAAAGGCTGGATAAATAGTATTGTTGAGATAAGACGGTTTGTTTAGAAAAGTCAGTCTGTTTGGACAAGTCTCTGAGAGAAAACCAAAACAGATTGCTCCCATACCAGTCTGAAATATTGAAGTGCAGGCAAAGCACGTGTGTGCAAATGGCTGAGGTACAATGAGTGTGTGCAAATGGCTGAGGTACAATGAGTGTGTGCAAATGGCTGAGGTACAATGAGTGTGTGCAAATGGCTGAGGTACAATGAGTGTGTGCAAATGGCTGGGGAACGACGGCTGGCTATTGGTCAGTTTGTTCATATGGGCAGAATATATAGGGCTTGAATAAATACAAATGTGCTGCATTCGTTGCCTTTCTTTTAAATAGAATAACCGAAATAAAACAGGGTTGGGCAAATAACTTGACACATTTAATCCATAAGCATACATTAGTGGGTAAACTCATTTAAAACCCGCCTGAAGGTTTTCATATATTTGTTCACATATGTCTTAAAAATACATTTGTTCATATGGGCAGAATATTGTATAATATATATATATATTTTTATAAACTGCAATCGTTGTCTTCCTTTTAGACACAGAAAATAAATTAAGGTTGGGGGAATAACGTGAAATCGATAAGCCTATTAATATATGAATATATTTCAAACTTTCACATATAAAGAAAAGTTATTTCAAGCGTGTAATAATTAATTTACTTTCAAATTGCTTCATGGAATCTAATTATCAATATAATAAAACTAGGCCTATGATAATTCCTTGATATTTGCTTCCCACCCCTTATGGCCCATCAGCGGGACAAGTCTAGCTGAGTCTATAAGGTGCGTTATTAACAGCAGCACCGCTTTATCAAACGTTCATATTGATATTTTAGGCTGCGCGATGAAAACAGTTTTCATGGGCACACAAATCCAAAATGATTGCAAATTCAAATGCTTCTTCCTGAAAGCGTCACCTAACTTTTGTATGGTTCTTCAATAGGCTATGTTGGATGTGCATTAGGTACCTGTTTAGTTAGGCCTAGTGATATTGTCAACCATCCTGGATCATTTCCTCCTGATCCAGGAAATACTTGACAGTGACAAACAGCTGTTGTGATCTAGCATACGATGCAAAAACACTGTGTCCAGAACATGTTGAGGACTCATTCGCTGCGCGAGGGAAGTTGTGATCCGCGTGAGATCCAACCCAATACCCCTACATTCATGTTGATTATCTGCTATTGTCTACATATTTACAGTAGGGTAAATTTGAAATACTTCAATATTTAACACCAGAGTCTAAAAGATTTAACAGGGGCTGGCTAAAACCGGCACTTTTACTGAAACGTTGATTAATGTGCACTGTCCCTGTAAAAATAAAATAAACTAAACTAAACCACCAGGGTCTTAAATATTTAACAGAGAAACCACCAGGGTCTTAAATATTTAACAGAGAAACCACCAGGGTCTTAAATATTTAACAGAGAAACCACCAGGGTCTTAAATATTTAACAGAGAAACCACCAGGGTCTTAAATATTTAACAGAGAAACCACCAGGGACTAAAATATTTAACAGAGAAACCACCAGGGTCTTAAAGATTTAACAGAGAAACCACCAGGGTCTTAAATATTTAACAGAGAAACCACCAGGGTCTTAAAGATTTAACAGAGAAACCACCAGGGTCTTAAAGATTTAACAGAGAAACCACCAGGGTCTTAAAGATTTAACAGAGAAACCACCAGGGTCTTAAAGATTTAACAGAGAAACCACCAGGGTCTTAAAGATTTAACAGAGAAACCACCAGGGTCTTAAAGATTTAACAGAGAAACCACCAGGGTCTTAAAGATTTAACAGAGAAACCACCAGGGTCTTAAAGATTTAACAGAGAAACCACCAGGGTCTTAAAGATTTAACAGAGAAACCACCAGGGTCTTAAAGATTTAACAGAGAAACCACCAGGGTCTTAAAGATTCAACAGAGAAACCACCAGGGTCTTAAAGATTTAACAGAGAAACCACCAGGGTCTTAAAAATTTAACAGAGAAACCACCAGGGTCTTAAAAATTTAACAGAGAAACCACCAGGGTCTTAAAGATTTGACAAACAGCTGTTGTGATCTAGCATACGATGCAAAAACACTGTGTCCAGAACATGTTGAGGACTCATTCGCTGCGCGAGGGAAGTTGTGATCCGCGTGAGATCCAACCCAATACCCCTACATTCATGTTGATTATCTGCTATTGTCTACAGATTTACAGTAGGGTAAATTTGAAATACTTCAATATTTAACACCAGAGTCTAAAAGATTTAACAGAGAAACCACCAGGGTATTAAAGATTTAACAGAGAAACCACCAGGGTCTTAAAGATTTAACAGAGAAACCACCAGGGTCTTAAAGATTTAACAGAGAAACCACCAGGGTCTTAAAGATTTAACAGAGAAACCACCAGGGTCTTAAATATTTAACAGAGAAACCACCAGGGTCTTAAAGATTTAACAGAGAAACAGAGTCAGAGTGAGCAATGAGCTGTCGCCCACTCGTAGCTATGATGTGGGCGTGCCCCAAGGGTCAATACTGGGGCCCCTCCTGTTCAGCCTGTACATTAATGATCTGCCTTCTGTCTGTACTGGGTCTGAAGTTCAAATGTATGCAGATGATACAGTGATATATGTGCATGCAAAGAGCAAACAACAAGCTGCACAAGATCTCACTACTGTAATGGTCCAGGTTACAAAGTGGCTCAGTGACTCGTGTTTGCATCTCAATGTGAAAAAAACTTTTTTTTTTTGCATGTTCTTCACAAAGAGGGCAACAGATGCTACTGAGCCAGATGTCTATGTGTCAGGGGAGAAGCTCCAGGTGGTATCCGATTTTAAGTACCTTGGCATCATACTTGATTCCAACCTCTCTTTTAAAAAGCATGTGAAAAGGGTAATTCAAATAACTAAATTCAATCTAGCTAATTTCCGATTTATACGAAATTGTTTGACTACAGAGGTAGCAAAACTATACTTCAAATCTATGATACTCCCCCACTTAACATACTGCTTGACTAGTTGGGCCCAAGCTTGCTGTACAACATTAAAACCTATTCAGTCTGTCTACAAACAGGCTCTCAAAGTGTTTGATAGGAAGCCCAATAGCCATCATCATTGTCACATCCTTAGAAAACATGAGCTCTTGAGTTGGGAAAATCTTGTGCAATACACCGACGCATGTCTTGTATTCAAGATACTTAATGGCCTGGCTCCCCTCCACTCAATATTTTTGTTAAACAGAAAACCCAGACATATGGCAGCAGATCCACAAGGTCTGCCATGAGAGGTGACTGTATAGTTCCCCTAAGGAAAAGCACCTTTAGTAAATCTGCATTCTCTGTGAGAGCTTCCCATGTCTGGAATACACTGCTATCAGACACACATAACTGCACCACATATCACACTTTCACAAAATGCTTGAAGACATGGCTAAAGGTCAATCAGATTTGTGAACATGGTCCCTAGCTGTGTGTTGCCGCTTTCCATGTTGTCTGTAGCTTGTGAGGTATGGAAACACTTTGTTGCTTTTATGAATTTTGTCTTGCTGCTTTTTGTTCTATGTTGCTCTGTCTGTATGCTATGTCTTGCTTGTACTATGTTGCTATGTTGCTATGTCTATGGTGCTATTGTCTATATTGTAATTGTTTTTAATAACCTGCCCAGGGACTGCGGTTGAAAATTAGCCGGCTGGCTAAAACCGGCACTTTTACTGAAACGTTGATTAATGTGCACTGTCCCTGTAAAAATAAAATAAACTAAACTAAACCACCAGGGTCTTAAATATTTAACAGAGAAACCACCAGGGTCTTAAAGATTTAACAGAGAAACCACCAGGGTCTTAAAGATTTAACAGAGAAACCACCAGGGTCTTAAAGATTTAACAGAGAAACCACCAGGGTCTTAAAGATTTAACAGAGAAACCACCAGGGTCTTAAAGATTTAACAGAGAAACCACCAGGGACTAAAATTTATTTAACAGAGAAACCACCAGGGTCTTAAAGATTTAACAGAGAAACCACCAGGGTCTTAAAGATTTAACAGAGAAACCACCAGGGTCTTAAAGATTTAACAGAGAAACCACCAGGGTCTTAAAGATTTAACAGAGAAACCACCAGGGTCTTAAAGATTTAACAGAGAAACCACCAGGGTCTTAAAGATTTAACAGAGAAACCACCAGGGTCTTAAAGATTTAACAGAGAAACCACCAGGGACTAAAAGATTTAACAGAGAAACCACCAGGGTCTTAAAGATTTAACAGAGAAACCACCAGGGACTAAAAGATTTAACAGAGAAACCACCAGGGTCTTACATATTTAACAGAGAAACCACCAGGGTCTTAAAGATTTAACAGAGAAACCACCAGGGTCTTAAAGATTTAACAGAGAAACCACCAGGGTCTTAAAGATTTAACAGAGAAACCACCAGGGTCTTAAAGATTTAACAGAGAAACCACCAGGGTCTTAAAGATTTAACAGAGAAACCACCAGGGTCTTAAAGATTCAGAGAAACCACCAGGGTCTTAAAGATTCAACAGAGAAACCACCAGGGTCTTAAAGATTTAACAGAGAAACCACCAGGGTCTTAAAGATTTAACAGAGAAACCACCAGGGTCTTAAAGATTTAACAGAGAAACCACCAGGGTCTTAAAGATTTAACAGAGAAACCACCAGGGTCTTAAAGATTTAACAGAGAAACCACCAGGGTCTTAAAGATTTAACAGAGAAGGCATCAAGGCAATGAGTTAATGTTTTCATATGTTTCTGTGCATGGGATTAGACACCGAGGTCGGCTACTTTGCGTGACTGTGTAGGATAGCCTAGGCTGTTGTAGGAACACCTAAAGGTATTTCCTTTCTATTATCCAGGACATTTAATGACAACAAGTTAGTAGCCTAGTGGGCTTCTAAATACATTATTTGGTGCTTTTGAATGACCTAAATTATGATAATGATGATGGTAACAGACGGACTCTGGTCCCTTTATTCATAAACTATTGTTACCTTGTGTCTCTGAAATCACATTTCTAATGTCATGTAACAGTCTTGAAAGGACCAAATGTGGTTGGCCTTTAACCAGATGTAATATTTTCATAAAAACAGAAGCATATGCTACAAAGTATAACATTCTGACCATATGAATTCATTTTAGGCCATAGCCTAAAGAACAGCTACATGATTGAATGAAAAGCAGCAAACAGACAACATTGAGTAATTTATTGAAGAGTGTGAAACAAACAGAAACAGGCAATATGCTACGGGGGGGTCTGTTTCTCTCTCCCTCTCTGAATGACCCGTTTCTGCATTGAGTGGATTCATTTTAAACATTTAAACACCCTCTCTTTGAGTTGGGTATATCTGTGTATGATTGCGTCTTATATCGTTAGGACTATGGTGCTCACCTGAAACGGGGCTTTCCCTGTCAGACACTGGAACAAAATGGTTCCTATGCTCCACAGGTCAGCCTTGGCATCATAGTTCTGAGACATGATGACTTCAGGTGCCTGGTGGATACAGGAAAACATTTCAGAGTTGCACACATCAAACATGGTACCTAATGGCAGATAAAACATAAAAATAAATACAAATGCTGTATTTAACTAGGTAAGTCAATTAAAAACAAATTCTTATTTACAATGACGGCCTACCCCGGCCAAACCCAGACGACGCTGGGCCAATTGTGCGCCGCCCTGTGGGACTCCCAATCATGGCCGGATGTGATGCAGCCTGGTTTCGAACCACTAGGGAGTATGACCATAGGCTGTTTGAGGGTGTGTAAGGAACTAGAAGTGCTCACCATGTACATAGGGGACCCACACAGAGTAGCAGCCATCATGTTGTTCTGAAGGTACCGTGCAAACCCAAAGTCAGCTGGAGAGAGGAATAGGAGAGAGAGGGATAGAAGGGGGAAAGATGATTCAGCAATAAACAGGTTGGTTGTTTAGCAACAAAACCGATGAGAACACAACTATGGTGTAAAACAGACAGGGCTGGCTTAGATTGCTGATAACATATAAACTATACATCTTCTCCAAATGTTTATTGCAACAAATACATTTGTACAACGAGCACTTGTCTCTCAAATACACTGTTACAGTTGTTGTTTAGCTAGCAATTTTTTGTAATATTAGCATTTACAAGAAATCAGTCAAAACACCTCTACTACTAAACTATATTAAATTGTTTTAAGGTCATACCAAGGATCATTTAGCTATTTGATTTTAAGTGTTGAGACCCCTTGACGTATCACATTTACATTTACATTTAAGTCATTTAGCAGACGCTCTTATCCAGAGCGACTTACAAATTGGTGCATTCACCTTATGACATCCAGTAGAGCAGTCACTTTACAATAGTGCATCTAAATCTTAAAGTATCAAAATAAATATGATTTTTTAGGCCTTACTGCTATTAGCCCATACAAATGCATTGAATAACAGATTCACTGCATGGAACAACAGATAGTGGCATTCATTTTTTCAAATGGTACCGGGGACCTTCGGACAAGTCTTGTGAGACCTGTGGGCGTCCTAAAGCAACATCTACGCGTCCGTGAGAGTCTCATCTTACCATAGAGGGGTATTAGTGTGTAGGCCAAACCGTTCGACATACAGACGATTTTGTGTGAAGAACCATTTTCGGGATGTCTTATGGTCTGACAAACACTGCTCTAGCTCTGTCACCTTTCACCACAGATGCAGAACTGCAACATAGGCAGATGCCTGACTGATTTTTATGGGGATTTTGTTTAAATGCTAATTAGATTTGTGGGGGTGCGTACATCGACCTTTGGGGGCTAAAAAGGCTAACATTCAAGATCAATGGGCACTGAGAAATATCCGCACAAAAATAAATGAGCAAGTTTCAAAATAAGTATCAGGATTATAGCAGTCTGTTGTGAAGCATGCTTCAGTCTTCACAAAGGCAATCAATTCTGTCTGCAGGATACATGGGCTTGAGAAGGATTAATATGAGTAAGGACTAACGATGTATACAATTCTGCTCTTCAGTCTTCAGCCCTGCACTCACTCACTCATTCTTCACAGCTATAAGCTTGAACACGTCTATCATTTATATGATGCATTACTGAGCATGTGCACACACACCCCCTACCTATCTTGATGCAGGTGTTGGTAGAGTGGGACTTGCGTCCTGCGGGGTAGGAGAGCAGAATGTTCTGTGGTTTGAGGTCTCTGTGAATGATCCCCTTGGTCTGCAGCACCCTCATGGCCCCGGCTATCTGCTGCAGGAACACTCGGATAGTGTCCTCACTCAGGGTGCCCTTGGCTAGGGGTGGGACAGGACAGACTGACATTAAGGGAAAATAAAATACTCCACCTTATTTGACTATCAAAAGTATGTAAATGATGTTATTTTTCAATACTGAACTTTCTTTTTGGTGCCATTTGACTGTCGTGTGGTTAGCCTTGCTTCACAGACCATAACAAGCATGTTCATTTCACTTCCAAATGTAAGGGCAAAAAGAGGTCCAGACGAGGCATCGTCTCTCATTCCACCTTCCTCTGGCTCTCACTCCACTGACCTCTCTCTCCAATCACTTCCCTGGCCCAGAGATAGTGTCATAATCCCTCCCTCCCCCTCAGTCGTCTGTGGAAGTCAGACAGCGTGCCCCCCTTGCAATCCTAACAGAAACACCAGACCTGTTCCTGTTCCCCAGCAGCCTATCAAAACACAGCTTCCCTGTAGCCTGGGACTGGAGTCTAAATAAACAAGCAGCCTAGGGAGGGCCTAAACTTCCTGTGCTAAATTCAGAGGCCTGGTTGCTTCATCCCACACCCTCATTACCCACCATTACATCATCCCAGCTTTCATTTTCACTTTGCCAACATACTCTAATACTCTGCCTTGATGCTCTAGGTGACTTTCAATATACCCAGCTTTTTCCACACACAAGCTGGCTCCATTTCATTGAGTGCTCTGAAACCTTCCCCCATTTCATTGAGTGCTCTGAAACCTTCCCCCATTTCATTGAGTGCTCTGAAACCTTCCCCCACTGAATTTGTCACACTATGTGCTACAGAGGCCCAACTGAAGGAAAGCAAGCAATTCTAATGAGAGCTTCTCTGGGCTTTTGACAGATTAAATAGTCCATTTACAGTGTAGATAATCCGCCAGGTCCCCACCATTGCAGTACTAGAGAAAGATAGAGAGATGAAAGGGAATGACATTAGGAGACATACAATCAGCAGAGAGCAACACACACAGAGGTTGAATTGCTGAAGAAACATTAAGGCTTTAAATGCCTGACATTACCCTCAATCAAATTACACTTTTTAGCAAATATACAAAGTTTTAGTCAGGGACAGCCCTAATGGGGATAGATACATAATACTCCTCACTAAGGAGGTGTGTGTGAGAGAGAAGGGTGGCGGCTAACTGAATGACACTGATGGTGCAGCATTAATATGAATGAAGCCTGGTCATTGGGTGGGGTACGTTTGGACAACAGGAGGTCTTTTGACTCCTTTGTATAACCCTGAACAGGTTTTGTCTTGTGTCACTTCACTCTAAGACATACAAGTTCCCTTTTAACAAGAAAGCTAGAGAAACAGTCAAGTTGAGTTCAGCAGGAATTGGGTCTTTTATTTTGTTAAGCTACTGAGGTGTTTAGTCAGAACCCTCATAGATGGAGGGCGGTTAAGTTGACATAACCCAATGGAAACCATGAAACCTACTATGAAACCTACTAGCCTACAGTGGCAAGAAAAAGTATGTTAACCTTTTGGATTTACCTGGATTTCTTCATCTTAATCTAAGTCACAACCATAGACAAACACAGTGTGCTTATACAAATAACATACAAATTATTGTATTTTTCTTGTCTATATTGAATACATCATTTAAACATTCACAGTATAGGTTGTAAAAAGTATGTGAACCCCTAGGCTAATGACATCTCCAAAAGCTAATTGGAGTCAGGAGTCAGCTAACTTGGAGTCCAATCAATGAGACAAGATTGGAGATGTTGGTTAGAGCTGCCCTGCTCTATAAAAAAACCTCACAAAACTTGAGTTTGCTATTCTCAAGAAGCATTACATGACGTGAACCATGCCTCGAACAAAAGAGATTAAGATTAAGAATTGTTGACTTGCATAAAGCTGGAAAGGGTTACAAAAGTATCTAAAAGCCTTGATATTCATCAGTCCACAGTAAAACAAATTGTCTATAAATGGAGAAAGTTCAGCACTGTTGCTACTCTCCCTAGGAGTGGCCGTCCTGCAAAGATGACTGCAAGAGCACAGCGCAGAATGCTAAATGAGGTTAAGAAGAATCCTAGTGCCAGCTAAAGAAATCTCCGGAACATGCTAACATCTCTGTTGACGAGTCTACGATACGTAAAACACTAAACAAGAATGGTGTTCATGAGAGGACACTACGGATGAAGCCACTGCTGTCCAAAAAACAAAACAACGCTGCACGTCTGAAGTTAGCAAAATAACTCTGGATGTTCTACAGCGCTACTGGCAAAATATTCTTTGACAGATTACACTAAAGTTGAGTTGTTTGGAAGGAACACACAACACTATGTGTGGAGAGAAAAGAGGCACAGCACAACAACCTCATCCCAACTGTAAAGTCTGGTGGCGGGAGCATCATGGGTCGGGTCTGCTTTGCTGCCTCAGGGCCTGGACAGCTGCTATCGTCGACAGAAAAATGACTTCCCATGTTTATCAATACATTTTGCAGGGGAATGTAAGGCTGTCTGCCTGCCAATTGAAGCTCAACAGAAGTTGGGTGATGCAACAGGACAACGACCCAAAACACAGAATGGCTTCAACAGAAGAAAATACACCTTCACCTCATCCCGATTTGAGATGCTGTGGCTTGACCTCAAGAGAGCGGTTCACACCAGATATCCCAAGAATATTACTGAATTTAAACAGTTTTGTAAAGAGGAATGGTCCAAAATTCCTCCTGACCGTTGTGCAGGTCTGATCCACAACTACAGACAACGTTTGGTTGAGGTTATTGCTGCCAAAAGGAAGGTCAACCAGTTATTAAATTCAAGGGTTCACATACTTTTCTCACCCTGCACTGTGAATGTTTACACAGTGTGTTCAATAAAGACATGAAAATGTATCATTGTTTGTGCAGTATTAGTTTGGGGCGGCAGCGTAGCCTAGTGGTTAGAGCGTTGGACTAGTAACCGGAAGGTTGCGAGTTCAAACCCCCGAGCTGACAATGTTTAGACAGTGTGTTCAATAAAGACATGAAAATGTATCATTGTTTGTGCAGTATTAGTTTGGGGCGGCAGCGTAGCCTAGTGGTTGGACTAGTAACCGGAAGGTTGCGAGTTCAAACCCCCGAGCTGTCGTTCTGCCCCTGAACAGGCAGTTAACCCACTGTTCCCAGGCAGTCATTGAAAATAAGAATATGTTCTTAACTGACTTGACTGGTTAAATAAAGGTAAAATAAAAAAATAAAAAATAATTAAGCAGACTGTTTTGTCTATTGCTGTGACTTAGATGATCAGATCAAATTTTATGACCAATTTATGCAGAAATCCAGGTAATTCTAAATTCCCTTTTTCCCCCAGAAATCCATGTTGGAGGATTCTTGTTTTCCTGCATATACCAACCCTGATTCCTCCAACTGGGATTTTGGGAAACCAGGGAATTATAGAAAGTTCCCCGAATTGTTCAAGCCTAAGCCTAACTGAACACAATAGCTGTCCTGAGGTCTGATTGTAATTTGATTAGGCACAACCGAGGATCTGTAGCTTTTTTCCCCTTCTTTATACAGAAGTTAATTCTCTCCCCCAATGCACATGTTTCCTGCGAGCCGAAGGACCTAGCTCATTACAGTCTCAGTAAGGGTCGAGTTAGAGCAGGAGTGCTTGTGTCGAACCTCCGACCAAAACAAGGGCCAAAGACAAACATGACAACACCAGAAGCTTACCTCCATGACCAGGTACACAGAACTGGCCGTTTCCTAGAGAGAGACAAACACATACAAGTCAGGGTGGGTGCAGAGGACAAAAAGGAAAGAGCAATACATCCAGGTGTCAGAGGTTTTTGCATGTCAACACTTTGGCCACTTGGAACAATTGGATCTGTGACAATGTGTTATGGAGCAGGAGTTGATGAAGGAACATACCTGTAACTTAAGTAAAAAGTCATTGCTTCACTGGAGTAGGTAGGGTAAATTAAGAAGGATGACTTCTAAACAGGGACATTTGTAGAGAATAATATGTAATCAAAAAATGTATGTTAGTCAAATTAAAGTCTACCTCTCTGGAACTTATGTTACGTCTTCTTTGACATAATCCACTACAATGACTACTGGCTTTTTAAGTTGTTTGAGCTCAAACCAAAGATAGAGGCAACAGCACATCACGACACTAAGTCCCTGGGCCATCCATGCTGAGCTAACAGTATGGTCCGTGTTTGCCTGGGGGTCACAGAGGTTAATGCAGACCAGGAGTGGGGAAGAGTTCAGAGGTCCCCCTGTTGTGACAGATAAAGTGTGAACCATGCTAAAGCGATTATCTGAGTCATCGCGCTCATTCAGCTAAAGGTGGAGAGGATCAACATCTAGCAAGCTAACCTCTACAGGGTTCTCCAGTACTGCTGCCTTCAGCACAAGTAGCACACCGATAGAACTGAGCTCATCATAGAACATATTGGGAGCAGGGCTTAACCTGACTAATTAAAATTAAGAAGCACCATGAATGTGCCACAGAGCCATATGAATATGGGGGCTGCCTGCATGACACACAAACAGGAAAGTTCCATTTAGAAACTGATAGGCTCGTCTTCTCCCATAGCAACAGTTGGCATGTCAAGAATATAATGGATTATAAACCACTGTAATAAAAAATTACTGTATGCAGTGTCTGAGCGTTCATTTCAGAGTCATCTGCATTAAAGCTAATTGGGTTTTTGTGGGGGGAATGCTTGACAAAGGCAATATTGGACCACCAGGGAGGTTCACTGTTCAAGAGATGGTACAAGTCTATTGTCTGAGACCAAAACAAATGACCTTCCAAAGCACAAACAAACAATGAGAGTTGTACGCCATATTACGCCCACCTCAGTAGCTTGTAGGGCTGTGACGATACCAGTATCAGAATATATTAAAGCAAGAAGCAGACCAAACTCGGTGGTCCTTTAAAAACCTGCTGCATGTCAAATATTGTGTGCTACATAGCTTGGGAAATACATAAAATGTGACCCTGGATGACAACATAATGTTTGTTTCCAACATTAGGGCTGTTTTCCTAAAGAAGTTAAATTAGCCTGTTTTGTTTCCTTGCCACGATACTAACGAGTATCACGATACTGGTATCGTCCAGGCCCTAGTAGCTTGGCTGCTCTTTGACACTGAAAACAGATGGGCATTACTGAGCCCTGGCAACCATTTTTTTTCTCTCTACGTTTTACCAACAGCTTCTCAACCATGGCACATGCCTTATGAAAACAAGACAGTGCAGCACACTTCAAAAAGCCCTTCACATAGAAACAGATGACCCTGCTCTTTCTCTATATCTAGGTCTCTTTCGACAGCCAATCAGAGCTAGAGTACTGGCTGATCTCAGAGTTAACTACTGCTGAGTCAAAGCTTCTGAAGTTGTTTTTTTGGCCAGATAGCAGCCAGTCATCTGGTTTCCATTGTACTTTGCCAGGCAGGCAGGGACAGAGATGGACAGAGATACAGTATGTCTGCCCAAGGTGGTTTTGGCTTACCGACATGCTAACATATCCTGTTTATGACAACCAGCATACAATAGAAAATGATGCATACAGCGCTCCTCCCCAATGCTACGTGCCAAGAGGAGTGTAAAGGCCTACATGCCAGCCAGGTGTTAACACATGCCAACACAAGAGCATAACACAGGGCATGGCTTTTCTTCTCCACACACCACACCACTCACATGTAGCAAAGAGCCCAGTGAACTGCAGCACATATCATGCAGGGATGCACAGAACTGTGTTTACCTCACAGGTCAAACATACATGTATGTTTGCCCAGAGGCCTAGATCAGCCTAGCCTCGAAAATTACCAGACTGTAGCGAAACAGAATGTAAGCTTCCGAGATTTCTGGATGGTTTTACGAGGTTAACTGCAGCAAAGGTAAATACAAAACCTATATTATAGAAATACTGTAGCATGAAATACAGTAAGACTTTGAAGCTGGTGGAATAGGAAAAGACAAGGCAAGCCTAATGATCTAGATTAGGGATGTGCAACTTTGATGGGGGCGGGGGCCCACAAATAATCTGAACTCATCACAAGGGGCCGCAGTTGCTCGCGGGTCTGCGTACCCGCATCCTGTCATAGGTTGGAGAGAAATATTTGTAGTTTTTTATATATTGGAGTGAGACTAACAAAATTAATGGGGGCCCCGACAATGAGGGGACTCAACAATGATAAAAAAAATAGATTGCTGGCAATGATAACAAATTTAGATTGCTGGCAATGATATCAAATTTAGATAGCTAGCAATCCCAATAATTTTAGCTGACATGGGCTAATTGACTGACATAAGAGTAAAACTGTTGACACACAACCAAATTTTGAATTGCAACTTGTGTTCTCGTCACTTCCTGTTGAACGCAGAACAAAGGAGAGCTCGGTTTGTTGTTTTGGAAAAGTTTGTAGTATAGGACCAAATTGAAAGGCTATTGAAAAAATTAGGAAACTAAATCGAATAAAATGTTATTAGTCACATGTGCCAAAAACAACCTTACAGTGAAATGCTTACGTTTCCTGTTTGCTTATGGCAGACCACAGCTCATTGAATGCGGTCTTAGTGCCAGCATCAGTCTGTGGTGGTATGTAGACAGCTACGAAAAATACAGATGAAAACTCTAGGTAGATAGTGTGGTCTACAGCTTATCATAAGATACTCTACCTCATGCGAGCAAAACCTCGACACTTCCTTAGATATCTAGCACCAGCTGTTGTTTACATATATACATAGTTCCCCCCCTTGCTTTACCAGACGCCGCGGTTCTATCCTGCCAATACAGTGTATAACCAGCCAGCTGTATGTTGATATTGTTGTCGTTCAGCCACGACTCCGTGAAGCCTAAGAAATGTGTTTTTAATGTCCCGTTGGTAGATTAAATATCCTTGTAGGTCGGCGATTCCCCCCCCCAAAGATGCATGCATGCAACTAGTAGAACGGAAGGCAGTGGCGGTTTGCTCGATCGCCTATGTGTAAAAATAATTTTTACCGATCAATAATGGCAACCCTCCTGGCATTGACAACTGAACGCTCAGCTAAGAAAAGCCAACTGACATTAACTCTTGAGGTGCTGACCTGTTGCACCCTCTACAACCACTGATTAGTATTTGACCCTGCTGGTCATGTTTGAACATCTTGAAGATGTACTCTTAGAATATCTGCACGGCACAGCGAAAAGGGGACTGTCAACCCCTCAGAGCCTGGTTCATCACTAGGTTTCTTCCTAACCACTGTGCTTAAACATCTGCATTGCTTGCTGTTTGGGGTTTTAGGCTGGGTTTCTGTATAAGCACTGTGAAATCTGCTGATGTAAATAAGGACTTTATAAAGCAAAGTGATTTAGGTAGCAGTGGTTCAATTACAATCCTTACCATCCCCAGTTTTACGTGACTCCATAGGAAAACAAATAATAAGCATCATATACCTGAGAACACAGTTTGCATGGCTGCCTAGGCTGCGGCTCAGAGGACAGGTGTAAACATGGCAGGCTGCTGTATTGGCTTACAACTGTGACAACACAAACCTCTGACTACTGGAACACGCCTGTATGAAATCATCTTCAATCATCGCCACTTAGAGACATATGGTTTCATAGTGGGACCACAGAAAGATGGCTACCAACACCCTTCAGTGGGATGTGACATTCCAGTTTCTGGAACCATTTACCACCTGACCGTGACCTTGTTATTGCTTGAGGCGGAAAGGATCGTCAAATGAACTAACGTGTCTTAAAATTAGCACAGATTAAGCTACACTGGGTCGGGCCAATTTGTGTTGTAAGATGTGGATATTTTGAAGCTGCTCCAGTATTCATGATTGTCAATGTCAATGTGTAGGAAAACCACGAATAATACAAATGTAGATCATTGACAAAAAGTTGTTTATAATAAAATGGTAATGAAACAGGCAGGGAGCAGGCACTTTGACCTTCTAGCCCGAAGTCCAGCGTGCTATCGACTGTGCCCCAAAAGCATGCTCAAGCGGCAGAGTCTAAATGCTCAAGCGGCAGAGTCTAAATGCTCAAGCGGCAGAGTCTAAATGCTCAAGCGGCAGAGTCTAAATGCTCAAGCGGCAGAGTCGATATCCGCGATTAGAAACCCAGGGTCGTTACAATATAAACAGGCCTATGATCAAACTTTGGTCACAATCAGCAAGTGATGTAACAAAGATTAAATGAACAGAAGTGGGTCAAAATTAAAATTTCATCCAACACACACAAATGCTCTACTTGGCTGATATGACAACTGGGACATGGAAGAACAACATGACACGCTTTAAACTTAGTGTAAACAGAAGTTCAAACTCCATAGTAGAAATCTTGCCCCGTCCACACATTTCTTCAAAATTTATTTGGCTTAATAATACATACCTGAAAGTCATGTAATGCAACAATGTTTTCATGTTTTAGTTCCTGGGGAAAATAAACAGGAAATGTTAGTTCTTTGCAAATAAAAACTCAATTTGAGTAAACATATGGAAATGATTGAATATACTACTTCAAAATAAAACTGGTTGCCTTACCTTGAGAATTTTGATCTCTTTCCCCAAAAGGGTCTGAGACTTTGCCAAGTTCTTCTTGTTTATGCATTTAACGGCCACCTCCCAGTCGTGTTTCTAAAGACAGACAAACAAGAATGATGAATTATAATGCAGTTTGACTAGAGTTTTCTGGATGCCTGTAAGGCTGTTTAAAGAATGCTAATAGGTGTAATGCATGGAACATAAAATAGTGAAAGTGGTATGGTAGCCTACTATATAGCGAAGGAATTAACCATGGACACAGGACTTAAATCCTTAGTTACCTACTAGCTATAAGAGGCATGGTGACAACATATAGAGGAATGTATAGCAGGCTTGGCTGCATTTTCCCATGGACCAGAATCCTCCCTCAGCATGAAGTGTGTTGATGTTGGACAGATATGTCTCAGCATGCCTTTGAGGTCAATACTTACATTTGGAATAGCATTTTTTTCCCCCTCTTTATCATTTCACATCATCTCAATTTGAACACCCTACCCACCCACTTCAACATAAAATTATGATTCTAGCCTAGATGTTAGACCATCACAAACCCACCGACCAAACTGTTAAAGAAAAATACTAATGTATGTTCATAATACACTTGTAATGAATTATCATCATGAGACTCAAAAGATCACATTTCATCTGCAAATGGCTGTTGATATTTTTCATCAACCCAGACGATCACATCCTTCAGCTGCCAGGCCTCTCGATTTAAGGTCGTACTAAAACAACATAGAGCAAATTCTACAAACGTAGGAGAAACATGATGAACAATGCATACGGGAAGACTTAATTTGAATAATAGCTAAATTGATACAATCGTGTTAGATCTGGAAGAAATACATTAAAACACGTTTTAAAAAATGCCACATCTTCGCCTCACCTCTCTATTCCTCCCTTTGAACACCACGGCAAATGCACCGTGTCCTATCAAATCCTTCCTGCTAAACTCGAATTTCCCCACGGTTTCCATCGCTCCAGAACCTCAGGGTTTTATTTTGAGGTGAAATGAAAAGCGTTGCAGGGTTGCAGATCTCTCTCGGATGTCCCTTCCTCCTCCGTGAAGTCGGCACAGCTGGAAAGTTCACCTCGTCTTTCGATTGCCATTGGCTGCCTTCCTGAGAAAGAACGATTTTCTTCTCGCATGTTTGGCGAACGTATGGAAAGGAGTCTGCCCCCTTTCAACAATATACGAGTCCCATGTTTCTTTGTTATGGTAGTTAGCTAGCTAGCACAACTGACGCAGTGTTTACAAAGAGACTAACTCCATTGTAGACTGGCTAGGTAGCTGCTAGCTTAAATATCCACCTTAAAAACAGAAGCCTCAGTTTTGTTTGTATACGGAGGAAATCGTTGGCTCCATTGCAAACCCGTTCAATAATGTGTTGTAATTTGTTCCAACGCAAGTTCACGATAATTAGGCAAGCGGCATCTCGTAATCATTTCAATGGGCTTGAGTAATAGTTATTTTTTCTTTGCAGAGCAATCCTCGTATCAATAATGGTGGTCTCAAAAAAGCCTTCAGTTACTCTCCAAGCCCCGAAATGTTGCGCAGGCGCACGAACTTAAAGCTTTATTTTAAAGAGAGGTGTCACATCGGTGTTCTGTTGCCGACTCTACTGCATGTAACCACGTAAATACTATACCACCTCCTACACTATAGAGTACAACAGTATGAGCCATATCACCCAGTACACCTAGCGGTCAAACAAGTAAATGGTTCCAATCGTTTTTCCACCATTAATTTTTCTCATAAGGGATTATAGAAAAAAAGGGCTGTGTTTTGTGTAGGCTTTTCCTGGGGTGACGTTTTGATAAATGTAAATCTCTCTAGGACAAGGTGACTTTTATCTATATTTACCTCCGAAAAATGAAACGCTAATTAGCTGCTAATGTGGCTATCAAATCCAATTTTATTGGTCACATATTTAGCAGATGTTATTGGGGGTGAAGCGAAATCCTTGTGTTCCTAGCTCCAACAGTACAGTAATATCTAACAATTCACAACAATACACACATATCGCAAAATAAGAATTTGTTCTTAACTGACTTGCCTAGTTAAATAAAGGTAAAATAAAAAATAAAAATAAAAAGTCAAATAATGGAATTTATAAATATTAGAATGAGCAATATAGAAGTGTCATTGACTAAAATACAGTAGAATAGAATACAGTATATACATATATACAAATTAGTAAAGCAGTATGTAAACATTATTAAAGTGACTAGTGTTCCATTATTGAAGTGACCAGTGATTCCATGCCTATGTATATAGGATGCAGGGTTGAGTAACCCTGTTTTTCAGTATTTATTTCCCATATTTGATGCACCTGTACTGACCTTGCCTTCTGGATGATAGCGGGGTGAACAGGCCGTGGCTCGGGTGGTTGATGTCCTTTATGATCTTTTTGGCCTTCCTGTGACATCGGTTGCTATAGGTGTCCTGGAGGGCAGGCAGTGTGCCCCTGGTGATGCGTTGGGCAGACTGCACCACCCTCAGGAGGGCCCTGCGGTTGTGGGCGGTGCAGTTGCAGTTTCAGGCAGTGATGCAGCCCGACAGGATGCTCTCAATTGTGCATCTGTAAAAGTTTGTGAGGGTCTTAAGGGCCAAGCCACATTTCTTCAGCCTGAGGTTGAAGAGGCACTCTTGCGCCACACTGTCTATGGGGGTGGACCATTGCAGATCGTCAGTGATGTGTATGCAGAGGAACTTGAAGCTTTCCACCTTCTCCGCTTTTTCCTGAAGTCCAGCATCAACTCCTTCGTTTTGTTGACGTTGAAGGAGAGGTTATTTTCCTGGCAACACTCCGCCAGGGCCCTCAACTCGTCATTGTTGGTAATCAGGCCTAATATGGTTGTGTCGTCTGCAAACTTGATGATTGAGTTGGAGGCATGTGTGGCCAAGCAGTCATGGGTAAACAGGGTGTTTACCCAGTACGCACCCTTGTGGAGCCCCTGTGTTGAGGATCTGTGAAGTAGAGGTGTTGTTCCCTACCTTCAACACTTGGGGGCAGCCCGTCAAGAAGTCCAGGACCCAGTTGCACAGGGCAGGGTTCAGACCCAGGGCCCCGAGCTTGATGATGAGCTTGGAGGGTACTATGTTGTTGAAGGCTGAGCTATAGTGAATGAACAGCATTTTTACATAGGTATTTCTCTTGTCCAGGTGGGATAGGGCAGTGTGCAGTGCAATGGTGATTGCATCATCTGTGGATCTATTGGGGCGTTAAGCAAATTTAAATGGTTCTAAGGTGTCAGGTAAGGTAGAGGTGATATGATCCTTAATTAACTAGCCTATCAAAGCACTTCATAATGACAGAAATGTGTGCTACGGGGCGATTGTCATTTAGTTATTAAAGTACTACGAATGCCATGATGATCTGGACGAGACTGCCCAATCGAGACAAAGATAAGATTCTATGGATTAACTATCTAATGTTAGCTAAATGTAGTAATTAATAAATTGACTACATTTCAACTCTCTTGTGCAAGTTTTAAATTGACACAATACCTGGTAGCAAAGGTGTCAACTAGAGATGACGTGCAGGAGCTTGCAGGTATTTGTAGTTTTCCATGGTTTTTCAAATCAAATCAAACGATGTCTACGTTGATGCTAATTAGCATTTTAGACTCTGAGAGTAAATAGAGCCGAATATATTGATAAAAGTCACCTTGTCATAGAGAGATTTAAATGGGTATCAAAAGGTCATGCCAAGGTAACCCTACACAAAACACAGCCCTTATTTTAAACGTTTCTAAAATCCCCTATGGGAAAAAATGAATGGTGGAAAAACGATTGGAACCATTTCCCTGTTTGACCGGTAGGTTTTATAGGTATTATGAAACCTCCACTGTGGGGCTATAGTCCACCTAGTCCTAGCCAATACCAGTAGTTAGACTACAATAAGCTGTTGTCTTTGATAGCAGAACTGATGTCAAGTCTTATTATGGGTCTTATTATTATTATAGTAAAAGCACACATTTTATGGATTCTTATAACACAAGTGTAATAATAACATTATGGCACCATGTGTTATAAATCAGTGTTGAATGAGGGTCATACACATCCCCAATACCCGTCTGCAAGCGTGTGTGTGTATGTACACAGACTTATGAGTTACTTATTATAGTTTTAAATATGAATGGCTACATTATTGAATATTAAAGGGCCATTATGATGAACACTAGCTAGCTGCCCACTGAACTACAGTACAGCTGCTTTTTAATTGAACCTTTATTTAACAAGGCAAGTCAGTTAAGAACAAATTCTTACTGTATTTACAATGATGGCCTACACCGGCCAAACCCAGACAACGCTGGGCCAATTGTGTGCTGCCCTATGTAACCGCCGGTTACAATGCAGCCTGGATTCAAACCAGGGTGTCTGTAGTGACGCCTCTAGCACTGAGATGCAGTGCCTTAGACAGCCGTGCCACTCGAGAGCGTTAATAATTGAATTGATAAAAAATGCCTTATGTGTTGTCCTGAGTGTTTTATCATGGCTACAAAACAAAATTTAATAATAAGGCTTGACAACACAATATAATAGAATGTGAGAATAGAATGTTGTCTACTCTGTAGTAGACAGTGTTTCCAACATTCTAGGGACATACTGACTAACAAACAGTATTTCAATTGAATTCGATGCAATTTATTTTCCCTTGAAGGAATTTGAGTACTTGGAAGACTACACAGTACGCACATAACAAACAACATAGAGGACAGGACATACAGAACAAAACATCAGGAACAGCCAAATGTAGACCAACACAGCAGGTTAATGCTGCATTCATAAACCAAGTGGGAAATGGGAATTGACCACACACGACTGGGAAAAATCCACTTGAATGGCCCTCTAACAGCTCCCATATGCTGACCTCTGATGTCACCTACCAAGGAAATGACCTCGATAACAGTATTTTCAGCAGTTAAATGCAACAACAAAACGTTATTTACGAAAAGCAATCTATTAATAATATAGTTTTTGAACACTATCATTTGTTTACAAGCATGATATCCGTACTTTAATTTATTGTTTCCAGAGCAAGCTTGTTGGCCATTAGCCAATCAGCATTTTTCAACTAATCAAATCACAAGAGTGCATCCAACTGGTATTTACTCCCACTTGGTTAAAAACAGCCAAAGTTGGCTCATGATGATATTCGTTTGCCATTCTTTTCTATTTAATTTAGAAAACCTTTTTTTTTTTACAAATACCAGAGCCAAATAATGTATGGATTAAGAATCTTTATTTTGGATATTTATTTTAAAAGTAGGCTAGAATCCCCCTACCTGACCAGGGATGACCCCCATACCCCTGATGTCCCCTGCACCTTTGGCTGCGATTACAGCCTCGAGTCTTCTTGGGTATGACGCTACAAGCTTGGCACACCTGTATTTGGTGAGATTCTCCCATTTCTCTCTTCAGATCCTCTCAAGCTCCATCAGGTTAGATGAAGAGTATTGTTGCACAACTATTTTCAGGTCTCTCCAAAGCTATTTTCAAGTCTCTCGATCGGGTATTAGTCCGGGCTCTAGCAGGGCCACTCAAAGACATTCAGAGACTTGTCCCGAAGCCACTCCTGCGTTGTCTTGGCTGTGTGCTTAAGGTATTTGTCCTGTTGGAAGGTGAACCTTTGCCCCAGTCTGAGGTCCTGAGCTCTCTGGAGCAGGTTTTCATCAAGGATCCTGACTAGTCTCCTAGTCCCTGCCGCTGAAAAACAACCCCACAGCATGATGCTGTCACCACCATGCTTCACTATAGGGATGGTGCCAGGTTTCCTTCATTAAGTCAGGATTCCTATTTGACTTAGACATGCCTCCTTGCCCGTCCAACATTTCCTCATCTCCCACCCTTTCTAATGCGACTATCCCTGATGCTTCTCCCTCTTTTTCCCCTGCAGTGACTGAGTCCGAGGTGCTAGAGGAGCTCCTGAAACTTGACCCCCAAAAAACATCTGGGTCAGATGGTTTAGACCCTTTCTTCTTTAAGGTTGTGGCCCTATCATCACCAAGCCTATCTCCGACCTTTTTAACCTGTCTCTCCTTTCTGGGGAGGTTCCCATTTGCTTGGAAGGCAGCCACAGTTCGTCCTTTATTTAAAGGGGGAGATCAAGCTGATCCTAACTGCTATAGGCCTATTTCTATTTTGCCCTGTTAATCAAAAGTTTTGGAAAAACTTGCCTGACTGCCTTTCTTTATGTCTATAGTATTCTCTCTGGAATGCAATTTGTTTTCCGTTCAGGTTATGGATGTGTCACTGCAACCTTAAAGGTCCTCAATGATGTCACCATTGCCCTTGATTCTAAGCAATGTGCTGCTATTTTTATTGTACTTGGCGAAAGCTTTTGATACGGTAGACAATTCCAATTCTTGTGGGCTGGCTAAGGAGTATTGGGGTCTCTGGCCTGGTTTGCTAACTACCTCTCTCAAAGAGTGCAGTGTTTAAAGTCAGAAAATCTGCTGTCTCAGCCAGTACCCCAAGGCTCAGTCCTAGATCCCACTCTCTTCTCTATTTACATCAACAACATAGCTCAGGCAGTAGGAAGCTCTCTCATCCATTTATATGCAGATGATACAGTCTTATACTCAGCTGGCCCCTCCCTGGATTTTGTGTTAAATTCTCTACAACAAAGCTTTCTTAGTGTCCAACAAGCTTTCTCTACCCTTAACCTTGTTCTGAACACCTTCAAAACCAAGGTCACGTGGTTTGGTAAGAAGAATGCCCCCCTCCCCACAGGTGTGATTACTACCTTGGGGGGTTTAGAGCTTGAGGTAGTCACCTCATACGTGTACATGGGAGTATGGCTAAACAATACATTGTTCTTCTCTTAGCACATATCAAAGCTGCAGGCTAAAGTGAAATCTAGATTTGGTTCCCTTTATCGTAATCGCTCCACTGGTTGATGCTTATTTATAAAACCCTCTTAGGCCTCTCTCCCCCCTATCTGAGATATCTATTGCAGCCCTCATCCTCCACATACAACACCCGTTCTGCCAGTCACATTCTGTGAAAGGTCCCCAAAGCACACAAATCGCTGGGTTGCTCGTCTTTTCAGTTTGCTGCAGCTAGCGACTGGAACGAGCTGCAACAAACACTCAAACTGGACAGTTTTATCTCAATCTCTTCATTCAAAGACACTCTTAACGTTAGTATTCAGCTAACCACGGGTTGTGGTCATCAGCTATCCTTTAGCTCGAATAGCTATCATCAGTTTGTACAACGCGACTCAGACCAGAACATACCGAACCTATTTTTCTTTCCATATCCCCGGATTTCAACCGCAAGCTCTGGACTTTTACACCTGGATCTCGCAGCAAGTTGCTATCTGTGTGACTATTGGCTTACGTCGATCCCGGAGCAAACATAAATTATTCCGGAGCTAGCCAGCTGAAGAGTTCCATCAGCCACTCTTGGGCTACAATCACCTATCCGGGCCCATTTTACTGCCGATGCAGAGCCCCACCGGGCCTTCACAACTGGACTACCGACGTTATCTGCCCGAAGGAGTTATCCAACTGGCCCCTCCGTCGTGACGTTACCTGAACGCCCATCTGTGGCCCGCTAATCATTAGTTGTCTTATCGGCTGCTATCTGAATAGGTCTATCGGACAATTTGTCTTGGGTCACTATAACTATTATCTATTTTTCCAATTGGATTGATCCTCTCTACAACACGGAACCCCACTAATCTAGCGACGGAAACGCACGAGGTGGCCTAAAAAATACTTCCATCCTATGCGAGCTTGCTACCAATGGCCCGGCTAGCTGTCTGAATCGCCGTGACCCCAACCAACCTCACTACTCACTGGACCCTTATAATCACTCGACTAAGCATGCCCCTCCTTAATGTCAATATGCCTTGTCCATTGCTGATCTGGTTAGTGTTGATTGGCTTATTTCACTGTAGAGCCTCTAACCCTGCTCATTATACCTTATCCAACCTTTCAGTTCCACCACCCACACATGCGATGACATCACCTGGTTTCAATTATGTTTCTAGAGACAATATCTCTCTCATCATCAATCAATACCTAGGTTTACCTCCACTGTATTCACTTCCTACCATACCGTTGTCTGTAAATTATACCTTGAAATTATACCTTATTTTATCGCCCCCAGAAACCTCCTTTTACTCTCTGTTCCGGACGTTCTAGACAACCAATTCTCATAGCTTTTAGCCATACCCTTATCCTATTCCTCCTCTGTTCCTCTGGTGATGTAGAGGTGCAGTGCCTAGCTCCACTCCTATTCCCCTGGAGCTCTCTTTTGATGACTTCTGTAACCGTAATAGCCTTGGTTTCATGCATGTTAACATTAGAAGCCTCCTCCCTAAGTTTGTTTTATTCACTGCTTTAGCACACTCTGCCAACCCGGATGTTCAAGCCGTGTCTGAATCCTGGCTTAGGAAGACCACCAAACATTCTGAAATCTTCATCCCTAACTACAACATTTTCAGACAAGATAGAACGGCCAAAGGGGGCGGTGTTGCAATCTACTGCAAAGATAGCCTGCAGAGTCCTGTCCTACTATCCAGGTCTGTACCAAACAATTTGAACTTCTACTTTTAAAAATCTACCTCTCTAAAAACAAGTCTCTCACCGTTGCTGCCTGCTATAGACCACCCTCTGCCCCTAGCTGTGCTCTGGACACCATATGTGAACTGATTGCCCCCCATCTATCTTCAGAGCTCGTGCTGCGAGGCGACCTAAACTGGAACATGCTTAACACCCCAACCATCCTACAATCTAAGCTTGATGCCCTCAATCTCACACAAATGATCAATGAACCTACCAGGTACCACCCCAAAGCTGTAAACACGGGCACCCTCATAGATATCATCCTAACCAACTTGCCCTCTAAATACACCTCTGCTGTTTTCAACCAAGATCTCAGCGATCAATGTCTCATTGCATGCATCCGTAATGGGTCAGCGGTCAAATGACCTCCACTCATCACTGTCAAACGTTCCCTGAAACACTTCAGTGAGCAGGCCTTTCTAATCGACCTGGCCGCGGTATCCTGGAAGGATATTGATCTCATCCCGACAGTAGAGGATGCCTGGTTGTTTTTTTTTAATGCCTTCCTCACCATCTTAAATAAACATGCCCCATTCAAGAAATGTATAACCAGGAACAGACATAACCCTTGGTTCTCTCCAGACCTGACTGCCCTTTACCAACACAAAAACATCCTATGGCGTTCTGCATTAGCATCGAACAGCCCCCGTGATATGCACATTTTCAGGGAAGCTAGAAACCAATATACACAGGCAGTTAGAAAAGCCAAGGCTAGCTTTTTCAAGCAGAAATGTGCTTCCTGCAACACAAACTCAAAAAAGTTCTGGGACACTGTCCATGGAGAATAAGAACACCTCCTCCCAGCTGCCCACTGCACTGAGGATAGGAAACACTGTCACCACCGATAAATCCACTATAATTGAGAATTTCAATAAGCATTTTTCTACGGCTGGCCATGCTTTCCACCTGGCTACCCCTACCCCAGTCAACAGCACTGCACCCCCCACAGCAACTCGCCTTCCTCATTTCTCCTTCTCCCAAATCCAGTCAGCTGATGTTCTAAAAGAGCTGCAAAATCTGGACCCCTACAAATCAGCCGGGATAGACAATCTGGACCCTTTCTTTCTAAAAATGATCTGCTGAAATTGTTGCAACCCCTATTACTAGCCTAGTCAACCTCTCTTTCGTTTGTCGTCTGAGATTCCCAAAGATTGGAAAGCTTCCGCGGTCATCCCCCTCTTCAAAGGGGGGTACACTCTTGACCCAAACTGCTACAGACCTATATCTATCCTACCCTGCCTTTCTAAGGTCTTTGAAAGCCAAGTCAACAAACAGATTACCGACCATTTCGAATCCCACCATACCTTCTCCACTATGCAATCTGGTTTCAGAGTTGGTCATGGGTGCACCTCAGCCACGCTCAAGGTCCTAAACAATATCTTAACCGCCATCGATAAGAAACAGTATTGTGCAGCCGTATTCATTGACCTGCCCAAGGCTTTCGACTCTGTCAATCACCACATCCTCATTGGCAGACTCGATAGCCTTGGTTTCTCAAATGATTGCCTCGCCTGGTTCACCAACTACTTCTCTGATAGAGTTCAGTGTGTCAAATCGGAGGGCCTGTTGTCCGGGCCTCTGGCAGTCTCTATGGGGGTGCCACAGGGTTCAATTCTTGGACCGACTCTCTTCTCTGTATACATCAATGAGGTCGCACTTGCTGCTGGTGAGTCTCTGATCCACCTCTATTTTTCTACTGTATTATTGACTGTATGTTTGTTTTACTCCATGTGTAACTCTGTGTTGTTGTATGTGTCGAACTGCTTTGCTTTATCTTGGCCAGGTTGCAATTGTAAACGAGAACTTGTTCTCAACTTGCCTACCTGGTTAAATAAAGGTGAAATAAATAAATAAAATAAAATAAAAAATGTTGTGGGGGTGCTTTGCTGCATGAGGACTGGTGCACTTCACAAAATAGATGGCATCATGAGGGAGGACAATTATGTGGATATATTGAAGCAACATCTCAAGATATCAGTCATGAAGTTAAAGCTTGGTTGCAAATGGGTCTTCCAAATGGACAATGACCCCAAGAAGACTTCCAAAGTTGTGGCAAAATGGCTTAAGGACAACAAAGTCAAGGTATTGGAGTGGTCATCACAAAGCTCCATCCTATAGAGAATTTGTGGGCAGAACTGAAAAAGCATGTGTGAGCAAGGAGACCTACAAACCTGACTCAGTTACACCAGCTCTGTCAGGAGGAATGGGCCAAAATTCACCCAACTTATTGCGGGAAGCTTGTGGAAGGCTACCCAAAACGTTTGACCCAAGTTAAACAATTTAAAGGCAATGCTACCAAATACTAATTGAGTGTATGTTAACTTCTGACCCACAAGGAATGTGATGAAAGAAATAAAAGCTGAAATAAATCATTCTCTCTACTATCATTCTGACATTTCATATTCTTAAAATAAAGTGGTGATCCTAACTGACCAGAGACAGGGAATTTTTACCAGGATTAAATGTCAGGAATTGTGAAAAACTGAGTTGAAATGTATTTGGCTAAGGTGTAACTAAACTTCCGACTTCAACTCTCTCTCTATATATATACACACACAGTATCATTCAGTTTGGAAACCTACTCATTCAAGGGTTTTTCTTTATTTTTCCCAAATTCGACATCAAAACTATGAAATAACACACATGGAATCATGTAGTAACGAAAGTGTTAAACAAATCAAAATATAGTTGATATTTGAGTTTCTTCAAAGTAGCCACTATTTGCCTTGATAACAGCTTTGCACACTCTTGGCATTCTCTCAACCAGCTTCATGGGGAATGCTTTTCCAACAGTCTTGAAGGAGTTCCCACATATACTGAGCACTTGTTGGCTGCTTTTTCTTCACTCTGTGATCCAACTAATCCCAAACCATCTCAATTGGGTTGAGGTCGGGTGATTGTGGAGGCCAGGTCATCTGATGCAGCACTACATCAGTCTCCTTCATTGGTCAAATAGCCCTTACACAGTCTGGAGGTGTATTTTGGGTCATTGTCCTGTTGAAAAACAAATGGTAGTCCCACTAAGTGCAAACCAGATGGGATGGCGTATCGCTGCAGAATGCTATGGTAGCCATGCTGGTTAAGTGTGCCTAGAATTCTAAATAAATCACAGACAGTGTCACCAGCAAAGCACCCCCACACCATCACACCTCCACCTCCATGCTTCACGGTGTGAACCACACATGCAGAGATCATCCATTCACCTGCTCTGTGTCTCACAAAGACACAGAGGTTGGTACCAAAAATCACACATTTTGACTCAGATTTCCATCGGTCTATTGTCCATTGCTTGTGTTTCTTGACCCAAGCAAGTCTCTTCTTCTTATTTGTGTCCTTTAGTAGTGGTTTAAAAACTACTTTAGTAGTACTTTATAGTATTTTTACTTAAGTGCTTTAAACCACGTGTTTCATGATGGTGTTTGCGACCGCACTTGAAGAAACTTTCAAAGTTCTTTAAATGTTCCGCTTTGACTGACCTTCATGTCACCTTCCAGTAATGTGGGACTGTCGTTTCTCTTTGCTTATTTGAGCAGTTCTTGCCATAATACGGACTTGGTGTTTTACCAAATAGGGCTATCTTATGTATACCACCCACTGCCTTGTCACAACATTAACTTATTTGCTCAAACACATTAAGAAAGAAAGAAAATCCACAACTTTTAACAAGGCACACCTGTTAATTGAAACACATTCCAGGTGACTACCTCACCTGGTGGCTACTTTGAAGAATTTGTTTATCCCTTTTTTGGTTACTACATGATTCCAAATGTGTTATTTCATAGTTTGATGTCTTCACTATTATTCTACAATGTAGAAAACAGTAAAAAAGAAATAAAGAAAAACCCTTGAATGAGTAGATGGTTCCAAACTTTTGACTGCTTTTGACTGGTACTAGATATTTATACATACATGTCGTTTCCTGTTTTATACCGTCCCATTGATTCCATTCCAGGAATTACAGTCAGCCCTCCTACTATAGCTCCTTCTACCTGCCGCAATAACTCATTTGTGTTTTTGTAATTTGGCCAATCATCAAAAGTATCAATATGGTCAGTAAAGCAAGTTCGAGCTCTCTTGTGGTGGTCACATTAGGCCTCCTACTCAGACTTTTCCCTCCTACTCGGACTTTGGTAGCCTATTACGAACCTTACTTTCTGTTTCGCTACAGACTTTGGCCACAGAGTGCTGTCTATGCTTAAGCCTCCTAGTCAGACTTTGTCCCCATACTCAGTCTATTTCCTGTCTTCTCCACCAACATTCTACCTTCATTCCTTAGGATAGGATTATCATCTTTCCACCGTTATCTTCTGAATGTAAGATTTGTTTGCAAGTGCAAAAAAAGTCCTATATTACGTAGATAAAAAAATGTTTTCGCACGTTATCACAATAGTATTTGATTTCTTTTCACCACTAGGGGACAGTGCAGTTCTTCTCAAGTGAGGACACGGAAGCTAGAGATGATGTACTGCAGATGAGCGACACCAAAAAGTTGTCACCTGGGGCGTTAGTTGGGTCCCCATACCCTAGGTAAAGACCAAAAAAGTATTCATTTAAAGTTGTCAACAACAACAAAAAGTAAAAATCATTCCAATTCCGATTAAAATGCAACGGCATTTTAGCATTGTGGTTGACTTTAGGACCATGGGAGCACTGCTCGGAGAGCAGCCAGTCTGTGCGCCTTTTCTGACTGTATTAGAAAGCTGAGGGCAGTGCACCTATTGCTTTGAATTTGATGTCATTTGAACATAGTGTAAATTGATAGCCAGGGGTTAATTTGATAGCCAGGGGTTAATTTAACTGGGAATTGAGAGGTGGGGACCATTCTAAACTGAAACCTGCTTTATTGCTATTAAAATATAAGTTGTGATAGCTGTAAGCATAATTGTTATTTTAATTTATTTGCCCAATATTCTAGTGCAATTTTGGTTTCATGTAGGCCTATTGGTATGAACTGAACAACTTGCTATGTAGAGCATTTCCCCTAAACACATCTTCTTTTTGGCTTCAAATACAATAACAATGGTAGGCAATAACAAATGTGCATTGCATTGCAGTGACGGAACGATAATTGAGAAAATGCAAATCATGACTGATTTAGTTGGGCTAACTTTTTAACTTCTTGCTGTAGGCCTACTTCATCATCATCATCCTCTGCCTGCATCCCTAATCCCTACCTGAAGCCTATCTGCCTCTGGTATAATGCATTTCCACCTCTCACTCGATCAGTCTTGCTTGCCCATCTTCCTGAATTAAAATGGCATATTCTAACTGATTAATCTTGCTGGCAAAACATCATTAAATATTGCTAAGTAAATATAATGAGCACCCAGATAGGGCAAATGCTATGTAGGCAACACAATAATCAGACAGAGGCAAGCTGTCCTGGGGAAACATTTGTGCAGTCCTCCTCCTTGTTGGCAACTATGTTGCAATGTTAATATTCTCGCTGCCTTGTTGATACAAAATGTTTCTATATTCTCAGAGCAGACTTCTTTGTTTATACAATCAGTGGCGATTTTAGCATGTAACTCTTGGTGGGGCATGCCAGCACAGCCACTACACAACACTAAACAATACATGAATTGCACTATAACGGTGTCAAACTGTGCCCACAAACTGTTAGTTCCTACAGCAGAACCCAACGCCTGCTACACCTGGCTATCAGCGCAGCCTATTCTGGCAGCAAAACAGTTCATTCAGTCTCATTTACTGCCTTAAAAAATCGTAGCTGATATGACTGACTTGCTTAAACAAATGGGGTTTCTACTGACAATTGGGATGTACAAACTATGGCATAAGGGAATGATGAGCGGATAGGAAGGAATCCAAAATTTAGATTAAGACGTTAATGAGCGAGCTAGGACGGACGTATTCAATATAACTAGTTGTTCAGCGACAGAATTCAGAACATGGGCCGTTCTGACTGTATTCTCCCTGTACACCAAGTCAGAACCGTGGGATAAATAAAGGGGGCATATAAGCAGACAATGAAAGCTCTTACAATATTCAATGATGGCATTTCTCTAATACAGACTATAGGCTAAATGTGTGTCACCAAGTCAGAAAAGTAGGCTAAGTTATTAGGTGAAAAGGGAGAACATTATTAGGGTGAGGCACATGGGCTACGAACAGCTTACTACACAATATACACTTGGTATTGCTTTCTTAGCTATAGTATACATATCTCCCTGTCATGTTACATAATTTATGCAGCAGCATACAATACATGTTTGGACTCACTTGAACAGGAAGGTGGCGCAGCGATCCTTTGTCGTTAATTTGGTCATCAAAGTCTGCCATTCTCTGGATTTATGGCGCTTTCAAGACAACTGGGAACTCGAAGAAAAAAACAAGGTTGAATCATGACATCAGTGATCTTCAGTTCCGAGCTCTAGAAAGAGGCCAGAGTTCCCAACTTGGAATTCCGAGTTGGATTACCGTTCAAAACGTATTTTCCCAGTCGGAGATCTCAGTTGTCTTGAACTCACTGAAGTCTGAGATTTCCCAGCTCTGAGAAGTCATGCTGGATTGACAGAATGGCCAGTGTTGAATGTTTATCCTTTTAAGCTTGGAAAAGAGACCCTTAAACCCAGACTTGGACACCCACTCCACTGAAAATAAAATGATTTGCCAGTAGATTGTCAACTTGATTCATGATGATGACTGCTAACTTGCTTGCTAAGATTTAGAAAGTAGGATGTTGACATTATCAGTTTCCAATTTAAGCTACGCTACATATGAGGTGATTTGACGTCATTTTATCTGTGACCTTCTTGGATGGGCACTTCTAATGTAACTCTATGGCAGCACCCAAGGGGCTTGAATTATCGAGCTCTCCCCGTAGATTTTGCAGTGACGTAGTGTCCCCATGAGTGACAGAACACTGAGCCAATCACGGCGCAACTAGAGAACATTACCAACCCCGATGCTCTGTATTTTCCACTGGCTGCCCCACCACCACAGAAAGCACTGAGCTTGGCTGAAACACCTACATTTTGGAGATGCCTTAATCAAGAAAGCAAAAAAGGGCTTTATAATATATATTTTTTACATTGTTTTTAAACTGATATGGCATTTCCAGTCAACTGTTTTATGCTCTGGTTACTTTCACATTGATGTTGGTACAGTATTTGAAGTCGACCTTGATAGCATGTATTATGCATCTATTTCATGTTGCACTGTATGCGCTGTTCCACAAGTAAATAAGTCAATGTATGTACACTGAGTATACCAAAGATTAGGAACAGCCTTCCAATATTGAGTTGTACCCCCTTTTGCCCTCAGAACAGCCTCAATTTTTCAGGGTGTCAAGGTGTCAAAAGCATTTCACAGGGATGCTGGCCCATGTTGATGCCAATGCTTCCCACAGTTGGGTGAAGATGTGTGGATGTCCTATGAGTGGTGGACCATTGTTGATACACATGGGAAACTGTTTAGCGTGAAAAACCCAGCAGCATTGCAGTTCTTGACACAGACGGTACGCCTGGCACCTTCTACCATATCCTGTTCAAAGGCACTTAAATATTTTGTCTTTCCATTCACCCTCTGAATGTCACACATACACAATCCATGTCTCAATTGTCTCAAAGCTTTAAAATCATTATTTAACCACCCCTTCATCTACACTGATTTAAAGTGGAATAAACAAGTTACATCAATAAGGGATCATAGCTTTTACCTGGATTCACCTGGTCAGTCTATATCATGGAAAGAGCAGGTGTCCTTAATGTTTTGTACACTCAGTGTATGATGAGTAGCACATTTTTTTACAAGTGTAAGCATTAGTGTCCCGCTCCTTGAAATCGGCAGCTCTAGCCTTTAGCTCTGTCCAGATGTTTGCTATTTTATTTTATTATTTTACCTATAATCCATGGCTTCTGGTTGGGATACAGTATGTAAGTACGGTCACTGTTCGGACGATGTCGTCGATGCACTTATTAATGAAGCCGGTGACTGAACTCCTCAATGCCACCAGATGAATCGCGGAACATATTGTAGTCTCTGCTAGCAAAACAGTCCTGTAGTGTAGCATCCACTTCATCGGACCACTTCCGAATTGAGCGTGTTACTGGTACTTCCTGTTTGAGTTTTTGCTTGTAAGCAGGAATCAGGAGGATAGAGTTATGGTCAGATTTGCCAAATGGAGAGCGAGGAGGAGCTTAATATGCGTCTCTGTGGAGTGAAGGTGATATAGAGCTTTTTTCCCTCTGGTTGCACAGGTGACATGCTGGTAGAAATTCGGACAAACGGATTTCAGTTTTCCTGCATTAAAATCACCGGCCACTAGGAGCACTGCCTTTGGATGAGCGTTTTCTTGTTGGCTCATTGCCCTATAATAACTTGTTGAGTGCGGCCTTACTGGCAGCATCAGTTTGTGGTGGTAAGTAGACAGCTATAAAAAAATAATAATATGGTAAATAGTAATGTCTACAGCTTATCATGAGGTATTCTATCTCAGGCGAGGAGAACCTTGAGACTTCTTTAATATTAGAGATCGTAAACCTACTGTTGTTGACAAATAGACACACACCTTGCCCTTGAGTTCACGAGACGCTGCCATTATGTCCTGCCGATGCATAGATAAACTAGCTAGATTTATCTATGCCACGACTCTGTGAAGCCACGACTCTGTGAAGCCACGACTCTGTGAAGCATACGACATTACAGTTCTTCAGGTCCCGTTGATAGGATTGTCTCAGACGGAGCATGTCTAGTTTGTTCTCCAGTGATTGTACATTCAACAATAAAAAGAAAAAATAAATAAATTGAAAGGCAGGAACCTAGGAAGAAACCTAGAGAGGACAAAGGGTCTGAGGGGTGGCCAGTCCTCTCCTGGCTGTGCCGGGTGGAGATTAAAGGATATATGTCCGTTAAGGCCATATTGTTCTTCAAGATGTTCAAATGTTCATAGATGACTAGCAGGGTCAAATAATAATCACAGTGGTTGTAGAGCGTGCAACAGGTCAGCACCCCAGGAGTAAATGTCAGTTGGCTTTCATTGCTGAGCGTTCAGAGGTCGAGTAAGTGAGAGAGGGGGGTCAGGCAGAACAGGCAGAGCAGTTGAAACTGGAGCAGCAGCACGACCAGGTGGACTGGGAACAGCCAGGAGCCATCAGTCTAGGTTGTCCTGAGGCATGGTCCTAGGGCTCAGGTCCTCCGGGAAAGGAGGGGGAGAGAGAGAGAATTAGCGGGAGCATACTTAAGTTCACACAGGACACCAGATAAGACACGAGAATTTCACCAGATGAGACAGAAGCCCCCCGGCACATAGACTACTGTAACATTGATACTGGAGGCTGAGACGGGGGGGTCGGAGGGATCGAGGCGGTTTATTCACTTGCTGCTGTTGTTTCATCAGATTGCCCCACGTCAGTCTCTATTTCGTAGTTTTATCAGATTGCCCCACGTCGGTCTCTATTTTGTAGTTTCATCAGATTGCCCCACGTCGGTCTCTATTTCGTAGTTTCATCAGATTGCCCCACGTCGGTCTCTATTTCGTAGTTTCATCACATTGCCCCACGTCGGTCTCCTTTTCATAATTCTGTAGTTTCATCAGATTTCCCCACGTCGGTCTCTATTTTGTAGTTTCATCAGATTGCCCCACGTCGGTCTCTATTTCGTAGTTTCATCAGATTGCCCCACGTCGGTCTCTATTTTGTCATTTCATCAGATTGCCCCACGTCGGTCTCTATTTCGTAGTTTCATCAGATTGCCCCACGTCGGTCTCTATTTCGTAGTTTCATCAGATTGCCCCACATCGGTCTCTATTTCGTAGTTTCATCAGATTGCCCCACGCTGGGCTCTATTTTGTCATCTTTTCCTATATTCCTAGTGTCTGGGATCATTGAAGTAGAATTCTTCATCCAAATTGAGGTTAGTGAACCCTATTCTGATGTCCAGAAGCTATTTTCGGTCATAGGAAATTATGGCGGAAAGACTATGTACAAAAAAAAGCTAAGATCAGCGTAATTCTTTTTTTGCATAATTGGTTAGGAGCCCGTAAAACGACTGCTATACATGCTAATGCCATTCTTGTCCCGATAAACTCCCAGACAGCAGCACTGCAGCCTCTTCAGGCTCTGCCTTGGGGTGACAGGTAGCCAAGTGGTTGGAGTGTTGGACTTGTAACCGAAAGGTTGCAACATCAAATCCCTAAACTGACAAGGTAAAAATCTGTTGTTCTGCCCCTGGACAAGGCAGTTAACCCACTGTTCCTAGGGTGTCATTAAAAATAAGAATTTGATCTTAACGGACTTGCCTAGTGTAATAAAGGTTAAAAAAAGGGCAGGTTGGGTGTAGAGGAGCAGGTGGCTTGAGAAATTGAGATTAGAGAGCCAGAGCACTTCAGCCAGTGTACGGTTTTAACTGTTCCAATAGTCAGTGTGGTGAACAATGTGTCATGTGTAGAATGTGTGACATGTAGTTGTTGTACAGTGCCTTTAGGAGGCACATCAGAAAGGGTTATTAAAGAAGATGTGCTTGTGTGTCAAATATACCATCAGCAGAGGAACAAGGCCATAATATCCATCTAAAATCAGACTGACAAATGCAGCATGAGTGCGGGCAGTGGCACATGGCTCATGTATATAACATTGCATACAATGTAGACAATACTAAGATTCAGTGGTTGTTCGGTTCTCACATCCGGTGTGTATTTTCATGTCACAATCTCCCCTCAGTGCAGGTGGTGTAACCTGCCGTAAGCATTACAACACCACCTCCTGTCATTGCTATCAATACCAGCAGATGCTGCACACTGTAAGCGTTTTCTCTGGTCTTGGATGTGGGCGGCATTGTGAGCCCCTGGGGGTGATGTATTGGTTAAACCTGGTCCGTCTGCAGCTTGGTCCAAAGTCTTGCGGTCTTCTGGCTGAGTAAGGACTGAGGTTAGCTCAAACACTCAGGTTAGACACATACATGCACACACAACCTCATACACTACACACACGTCATATCGGTCCTACAGTGCTCACCAGTCCTACAGTGCAAACCTGACCTACAGTACACACCTGTTCTACAGTGCACACCTGGCACTGCTGCCAGTGTCTGAGCTTAGATCCCAGTGTTTCCTGCAGGTAAGAGCGAAGCTGTGCATGGAGGTGATAAGGATTGTGTGTAGTGTAGCAGGGTTGTGCAGAGGTCAAATCCAACCACTGAGATGAGGCCCGTTGTGATCATCATTTTCTGGTTGAAACAACTTGCTATGATCTTCCCTGAATTTGTCCTCTCTTTGAACCTGATAAGATTTGGCCCTGTAAGAAGACCCTTCTAGACTTCAAGTTTGTGCTTTAAATGCAGCTGATTGGCAATAATGAAGTTCCTTCCTAGGGCTGTGGTGGTCATGACATTTTGTCAGCTTGTTATTGTCATGCAAAAGACTGCCAGTCTCACGGTATTCGACCTTTAATGAACATAAATACATTTAGCATCTCCAGGCTGCCGCGTGCCTTTGTGTAACAGTATAACTTTACGTCCGTCCCCTCGCCCATACCCGGGCGCGAACCACGGACCCTCTGCACACATCGACAACAGTCACCCTCGAAGCATCGTTACCCATCGCTCCACAAAAGCCGCGGCCCTTGCAGAGCAAGTGGAACTACTACTTCAAGGTCTCAGAGCAAGTGACGTAACCGATTGAAATGCTATTTAGCGCTAGCACCACATTTGGAACTCTACATTTTAAAAAGTTTAATAATATAATATAATATATGCCATTTCACATCCGTTACATTTGGAACATCTACATTTTAAAAGTTTAATATATACGTTTAATATACACCATCAAAATAAATCCATTATTTATTTTAGTCAGGTCTAAAGAAACATTATGATAGGAGAAAAAATCATTTTCAGAAGGACAGAATATGAGTTGGCCTACTGTATGTTATCTGGCTATGCTCCATGCCATAGGCTGTAGGATTGTTCATTTAGTAGATAAGATATGCTTATAAGTCTTGGGCCATTATTTTATATGATTTTATACTAAGAAGAATATAATTTAACTTAGCTGAATAAAATAGAAAGGATATTTTTCCCATTACAGGTGCGAATGCACAATTTGAAGTGGCTATGTTGAGTGTAAAAGTGTCAACATTAGTTATGAATGATACAAACCTTAGAATGTCTTAGAAATCAAAACATACAGTGCACTCGGAAAGTATTCAGACCCAAATTCTGTTACGTTACAGCCTTATTCTAAAATTGATTAAATTGTTGTTGTTTTTTTCTCATCAATCTACACACAATACCCCATAATGACAAGGCAAAAGCAGATTTACATTTACATAAAATTACATAATCTTTCAGACCCTTTACTCAGTACTTTGTTGAAGCACCTTTGGCAGTGATTACAGCCTCAAGTCCTCTTGGGTATGACACTACAAGCTTGGCACTCCTGTTTTTGGGGAGTTTCTCCCATTCTTCTCTCCAGAGATGTTTGGTTGGGTTCAAGTCCGGTCTCTGGCTGGGCCCCTCTAGGTGATTCAGAGACTTGCCATGAAGCCACGCCTGCGTTGTCTTGGCTGTGTGCTTAGGGCTGTTGTACTGTTGGAAGGTGAACCTTCGCACCTAGTGTGAGGTCCTAAATGCTCTGGAGCAGCTCCGTTCATCTTTCCCTCGATCCTGACTAGTCTCCCAGTCCCTGCTGCTGAAAAACATCCCCACAGCATTATGCTGCCACCACCATGCTTCACCGTAGGGATGGTGCCTGGTTTACTCCAGACGTGACACTTGGCATTCAGGCCAAAGAGTTCAGTCTCACTTTCATCAGACCAGAGAATCTTATTTCTCATGGTCAGAGAGTCCTTTAGGTACCTTTTGGCAAACTCCAAGCGGGCTGTCATTTGCCTATTTCTGAGGAGTGGCTTCCATCTGGTCACTCTACCATAAAGGTCTAATTGGTAGACTCCTGCCGAGGTGGTTGTCCTTCTGGAAGGTTCTCCAATTTCCACAGAGGAACTCTGGAGCTCTGTCAGAGTAAACATTGGGTTCTTGGTCACTTCCCTGACCAAGGCCCTTCTCCCCGAAATTGCTCAGTTTGGCTGGACGGCCAACTCCAGGAAGAGTCATGCTGGTTCCAAACTCGGTTGGGTAGGCTGTGTGGAGTGGTCAGCCGACTGGATTTAGGACCACGCGGACAACACAGAGCGTGCTGACAGGCTGTGTGAATGCAAAGATTCTGGAAGGCTGACTGGACCAGCACGGGAGAGTTGAGCATAGTTCAATGTGTATGTGTTGCGCTCTTTCACCAAGTCGTAAAAGCAAGCAGAGCAGAGACTGGCTACTCTTTAGTTGGCTGATGTAACTGGCAAGGTAACTTCTGTTTAACTTAACAGAAAAAAACTAAACTAGTGTTTATTCGCAGTGCTTAGCTAGTACTGTAACTGACATGTAACATTAGCTAATGTTTAATCTCCTCTCGACTGATTTGAATGAATAAGCTAAGCTTCCATGGCCGAGCAGCCGCACACAAGCCTAAGATCACCATGCACAATGCCAAGCATTGGCTGGAGTGGTGTAAGCTTGCTTCCATTGCGCTCTGGAGCAGTGGAAACATGTTCTTTGAAGTGATGAATCACACTTCACCATCTGGTCGTCCAACAGACGAATCTGGCTTTGGCGGTGGCCAGGAGAACGCTACCTGCCCCAATGCATAGCGCCCATTGTAAAGTGTGGTGGAGGAATAATGGTCTGGGGCTGATTTTCATAGTTCTAGTGAAGGAAAATCTTAACACTACAGCATACAATAACATTCTAGACAATTCTGTGCTTCCAACTTTGTGGCAACAGTTTGGGGAAGGCCTTTTCCTGTTTCAGCATGACAATGCGCCCGTTCACAAAGCGAGGGCCGTACAGAAATGGTTTGTTGAGATTGGTGCCCTGCACAAAGCGTTGACTGCAACCCCATCGAACACCTTTGGGATGAATTGGAACGCTGACTGCAAGCCAGGTCTAATTGCCTAACATCAGTGCCCGACCTCACTAAATCCTTATGTGTAATATGAGATGTTATGTTGGCTATTGTATAATTGCACAATCATGATTTTAATTGCGTTTTTTTTTTGGGGGGGGGGGGCTTTGGCTCATAAGCCTATGAATAAGCTCTAATATGTGTATGGGTGTTTTTCAATGAATCATCACCTTAGAAAGGTGAGTTTTAAAAGTACTATAGGACTACTGTTTTGATGTGTGTTTGATGTGATTTTTGATTCCATGTGCATTGATGTCAGAGTGGTAAGAGGGACAATAGAGCCCTGAGTACCAGGCCATTAGGACCTGATGGTAGTTGGCAAGTTGGGTACTACCAAAGCATGTATGTCCAGAGTGCATAAAAGGAGATTACAGTGACTCAATGGTCACATGGAATTTTACCGCGGTCATGACTCATGACTGCTGGTAATATGGTCACCGCAACAGCCCTATTCCTTCCTCCTCTGTGGATCCTTTATTTTGAAGTGGCATTGTGCTGCTCATGTTCCCCATGAAATGAGTCAGACCCAATGCAGCGTGCCCATCTCCCTACCTGGGCCTGTGGGCACTCATTAGCACTAGTTTGGCATGGAGGGGAAAAAAATTCTGCTCTAAGCATAAATGGATTAAGTGGCTTTAAAAAAAAACTAAATGTAACTACAAAACAGCATAAATCCAGACCCTGGAGTGCAATAAACACACACCACACCCACTGCTGCTTTTCTCTGACTGCTCATTTCTTAACCTCTTAAACGTATCTTAATGTCATCCCCAAAAGTAATTCTTTATCATGAGAGGGCCATAAACAATAAATAGTAATACATAATCCAAGAAATGAAAAAATCTCACCTTTCTGGTAGAAATTGTTATAAATTGCTGAGGTGTGGTCAGTTTTCAGGACACAAGCTCATGTACACAGTACAAATATGATACAAAAAAAAAGAAAATGAAATATTTTATATGATGTATTTCCTATTCAACAAACCTGTATGAATCAGGCTTGAAATGACATATTTCTTCTATATTATATTTATAAATTGTATATTCAATTTATAAAACAACTAACTATAAGATTTGACCTTCCTTATAAATGTAAAATACATATTTGTACATTGTACAAGCCTAGATCAAACACAGCCCTTAATTTAAGTGTTTCTAAAATAGTGGAAGAACGATTGGAACCATTTCCCTGTTTGACCGCTAGGTTTTATGGGTTTTATGAAACCTCCACTGTGGGACTCTATTGTCATCCATTCATCTGTCACCATCACCTTGTTTCAGCATGATAATGCCATCCTCATGTCGCAAGGATCTATACACAATTCCTGGAAGATAAGAATGTCCCAGTTCTTCCATGGCCTGCTTACTCACCAGACATGTCACCCATTGAGCATTTTTGGGATGGTCTGGATCGGCGTGTATGACAGCGTGTTCCAGTTCCCGCCAATATCCAGCAACTTCGCACAGCCATTGAAGAGGAGTGGGACAACATTCCACAGACCACAATCAACAGCCTGATCAGCTCTATACGAATAAGATGTGCCATGCTACACGAGGCAAATGGTGGTCACACCAGATACTGATGGGTTTTCTGATACTTTTGTTTATAACGTATCTGTGACCAACTGATACATATCGGTAATCCCAGTCATGTGAAATCCGTAGATTATAGCCTATTGAATTTATTTTAATAGACTGATTTTCTTGTAAGAACTGTAGCTAAGTAAAGTCTTTGAAATGGTCAATTCTTGCATGTTGCGTTTATATTTTTGTTCAGGTTATATATTTAGTGTTTGAGAAAATTTGCATATTTTCTAAATGTCTCTCTTGATTATAACGTCTGCCTCCATCGCTGTGAATGTCTCACAGAGCTCAAGCTTGGCTAGGAATTTGCCTTTCATCTCATATTAATATTGTCAGTCTATGACAAACAGAAAGTGTTTTTTTTTTGTTTAAAATCTATGAATTATTTTAGATTACTGGTTGTAAATCGATCTCTGAATGTGCTACAGTGACGAAACCACTTTCTTCCTTTGTGTTATGATGTAAGGGTGCCAGGCATAACTGTTAGTGGCTGTAACATAGGGTTCAGCCAGGAGTTGATGGACAGTTGGAAGAGCGAATTAAATGGTAGGAAGGACATGGTGTCAGATTTTACATCTTGCGTCACACAGGCAGAAGAGACATACTCCCGTGTCCCTGAGAATTAAGGCTACCGCTCAATGCAAGCCTTTTCAATCTAAAGTACGATGTCCACATAAAGATTTATAAGCAGAAATGTTGGTTGGAACCGGTACCAGAACCAAGCAGGTCCCCAAAACAGGGGACTTTACATCTAACAGGTTTTAATGCTGAAAAATACTCACGGCATGCATTGTTTGTGTGCGTGTCTGCTTCCTGAGTGTCTGCTTCCTGACTGTCTGCTTCCTGACTGTCTGCTTCCTGAGTGTCTGCTTCCTGAGTGTCTGCTTCCTGAGTGTCTGCTTCCTGAGTGTCTGCTTCCTGAGTGTCTGCTTCCTGAGTGTCTGCTTCCTGAGTGTCTGCTTCCTGACTGTCTGCCTCACATTTCTCTTTCCTTGAGTCAATAATATCTGGAGTTTTATGGTCTCTATTTACTAAGTCAACATTGTTCAGTCTTCCTCTCAAAAGTCACTGATTCCTATGACAAAACATACATACGCATAATATATTATGTATACACATAATCCTGAATAAACAGATCTGAAACAAGGAATGCATGTAGAAGAAGATGTCTTATTACCAGGAGAGCACATCTTGATTAGCATGGTTTTGGAGTGAGGAAACAATAACCTGCCTGTACATGCGAAACATGGCTCCCAACAACTCAAACCAGAAAGTAGCTGCCAGCCTGTGACTGCAGCTGTTGCGTGTCCTCCTCTCCCTGTTCCACCTGGGCTCCCTGTGACACAAAATCATTACACAACCCAGCACACACTCTCTCTATTACCCCCTCTTTATTTTCCTACAAAAATATTTAATCTTAGAAAAGATGGCTTAAAATGTACATGTTGTTTTTGGGCAACTGCCATTGAACTTTTCAGCTCAAATATATATGTATATATATATATATACACAGATATATTTTCAAATATATACAAATATATACAGATATATTTGAGCTGAAAAGTTCCATTTATATTCAATATATATATATATATAGACTGTAATTAAATATATCGTAGTAATATTAATAAATCCAGTTGTGTAGTGAGTGGGTGCACTCCTCTAAGCAGGCAGGTCTCTGGTGAATATTCATGTCCTGTCACTGCCCTGTACCCAGGCATCTCCCCTATCCTTAGAGAAAGTTCATGTTAGGAGAGATGTCCACTGGAGAAGGAGAACGGTGTCCCTGGGTGACTGTTGGTTAATATTGACCGCTGATCGCTGTGGTGACCACTGACCAGAGCACTGACCAGACCAGACAAGACCAAGGCATTATGAAAACCACATCATGCACATCCCCGAGTAGGGCTCAACAACAATCCCTCTGTGTTTATTACAAAAATACGTCCTAATAATCAATACTAACAGGTTACCCTCTCTGATAACGGCAAGAGGTGCTACTGTTACTGAGCTGAGAAAAAAAAGAAAGATACAGGTGCAAAGGTCACAAAAGGGCACATGAGTGCAGTCAAGGAAGGACAGTCAGTGTCATTACAGGAAGTAGTGTCCATTCCATCCAGATAGTCTTGACATTAAAAACTCAGTGAGAGAGCAAGCTGTCCAATGAGAGCGTAGTGTCCATCCGGCCAGACCAGACATTACCATTTGAGCGAGTGAGCAGCTAGCTATTTCCCAGCTAGCTCAGTCCATAGAAACCGCACATGGAGTGGTCTATGTATGTGCGAGGGTTCTTAAAGCACTTATAGTGATTGCAGGAACAAGGGGACAGGGCGTGCGGCATCCCAGAGTACCACTCTCTTGCTAGACTGCTTAGTCACAGAGGAACTAATTTGCTGTGAACTTATCATAACTATAATCAAATTGACAAGCTATTTCCATTTGTCATGTTATCACATTTCTAATTCAATCCAATATCATAATTTTAACATAAATAGTTTAAAAGCAAGTTGATCCATTGAATATAATAAATAACAAAAACACAAAAAAAACAAATAAACACAGAGGATCCCAATTAAGATAATAATAACAATAACAGCTAATTCCTCCAGTCATCGTTTTGTCGGACGGTGGGGCTGGTCTGACAGTACCCCTTAAGCCACTTCCCCACTCTCATCAGATTGGCTGCTGTACTTCATGTCATAGAGTGAGGCTGCTCACCTCTACTTACATCATAGAGGGACGCAGGATTGTACCACTGAGAGAGTCAAGAGAGGGGTGAGCAGCCAGAGGGGGGAGGGCGAGGGCCGGGCTCCCAGGGGTAAAGCAGAGTCAGAAGTGCAGGAGCATACCTCGTAGCCATTTTCGGCATGGTCGGTGTGGTGCTGCCCATGTAGCCGCGTGTTAGCTGTGTTATTGGCCTCTGTGGCGGGGGAGTCCGACTGCATCTCTGTGCACACCAGCCAATCCTTTCCTATGGGCCGTGGGTACCCAGCCTCCACCTCCATATCACTGCCAACTACGCGCCAGTACTCCTTCCCCTTGAAGAAGTATGAGGAATCTGAAGGAGAGGAAGAAGACAGAGGCTGCATGAGGATTGCAAGGGGACTGTGATGATGATTGCTATTGCTATGGTAATACATCAATGTCGCTTGATTCTGTCACACTGTTTTCCTATCAGGCTGCTCTCTCTATCCACCAGTTCGTTTTTTACACAAAATAAACTCTCCCTCTCTCGCATGTCATTTTTTCCCTCCCTTATCTCTGTCTTTCCCCCTCTCGCCATCCCTTCCTGTCTATCTGTCTCCTCCTTCCCAGCCGCTTTCTCTCCCTCACTCTCCCTCCCTCCCTCGCTCTCATTCTCCCTAGCACTATCTCTCCCTCTCTCTCCATCCCTGTCGCCACAGCTCTCTCTCTTCCTGAGGTGATGGAATAGGCCTGGAGAGAGAGCTCTCTGACCTGCTTCCAGTTCCCAGGCCCACAGGTCTGTGTGTGTGTATGAGTTTGTGCTTCCACTCTGGTAGCTTCGGCTGTGTGGGGACTCTTGCTTTTATACTTGGCTTGTGCTTACACACACACATTAATCAGCTCTGAGCAGGACCTTGGAGCTGGAAGTGGTAAAGAGCCCAGACCCTGAATGAGGGTAGCGTTCATGTGAAGACTGGGATCGTGCCATGTTTGTGTGTGTGTAATGCCTTTACTGAAGAATTTTGATAAGCTATTTGATATGCGTATGTACTACGAAGCTACAGTGAAGGCTTGATTGTTTGCTTGTGTGTGTGTGGGCTTGAGTTTGTATGAAACAGATGGAGAGGTGAGTATAATGCATGTGTGCTTTGGTGTGATATGATTTATGTAAATATTTCCCAATGTTTAAGGCGGTGAGTGTACTTTAATTGCAGGTAGACTGGCCCTCCATGATTAAGGGTCTGACTCTGAGATATGCATGAATAAGGAGCTCACTGCTGGGAATTCTGTGCATGAGCCGAGACATGATGCCCTAGCACCATCCTGCTCTCTTGCACACACACACACACACACACACACACACACACACACACACACACACACACACACACACACACACACACACACACACACACACACACACACACACACACACACACACACACACACACACACACACACACACACACACACACACACACACACACATCCCAGCTGCAGGCGCCCGCTGCCATGACGACCCAACAATGAAAACACAGACTCAGCTCAGCTACTTTCGCTCTCCTTCCTGGACCAGCCAGCCCCATTCACCCAAACACTATGGTTGTCCCAAATGACACCCCATTATGCATTACTTCTGACCAGAGCAGAGCCCTACGGGCCCTGGTCTTTTGTAGCTCAGTTGGTAGAGCATGGCGTTTGCAATGCCGGGATAAAAGGTTCAAATCCACCCATACATAAAATGTATGCACACATGACTGTAAGTCGCTCTGGATAAAAGCGTCTGCTAAATAGCATTTATTATTATTATATTATAAGCAGGAGGGAGTGGAGAGAAAAAGTATCCAGTGTGGGCTAATATAGTGGATATGGAACTAAACCTTCTGTCAGCACACTAAGGGCAAGCATGAATAAAACACAGTGAGGTACTCCATTCTTTTTGCATTCTTTTTGACAAACGCTTGCTATTTTTGTTTTAGTGCAGTACTGTATGTGTAAGTATATAGCTTGTATTGTGCGAGTGTTTAGAAGTGAGTGTCGTGTGTATATGGAGTGTGTATGTGAGAGTATACAGTATGTGAATGTTTAGCTTGTTGGTGTGTGTGTGTGTCACAAGAGGTTGGTGGCACCTTTGTTGGGGAGGACAGGCTCGTGGTAAAGATTGGAGTGGAATTAATGGAATGGTATCAAATAGATCAAATGCATGGTTTCCATGGTTTCCATGTGTTTGATGCCATTCTATTTGCTCCGTTCCGGCCATTATTATGAGCCGTCCTCCCCTCAGCAGTTTTATTAGTCATACGGGATTTGTACGGTATACATCATCCAATGAAATGCTTACTTGCAGGTTCCTTGTCGACAATAATAAATAATAAAAGATAAGAATAGAAAAGTAGTAGAATGAAATAATTGTTTTATCATAAGTATAGTACAGGAAGGCACAATGCATAGTCCAATATTTACACATGTATTGGGGAAGGGGGGAACTGGGGCAGTGTAAAAACTGAGCACTATAATAAGTCTGGTAGAAGCAGCTGTGACGAGTGTAGCATGAATGTAAAATCAGCGACCAATTTATTAGGTACCATTTATTAGGCACCCTGTTCACGAAAATGGATCGCTCTTGCGGACAGTGATTCACGTGGCCACGGCTTGCTATATAAAGCAGGCAGACAGGCAGAGGCATTCAGTTACTGTTCGATTGAACGTTAGAATGGGCAAAACGAATGACCTAAACGTCTTTGAGCGTGGTATGATCGTCAGTGCCAGGCGCGCCGGAGCCAGTATCTCAGAAACGTCTGCCCTCCTGGGATTTTTACTCACGACAGTTTACCAAGAATGGTGTGAGAAACAAAAAACATCCATTCAGTTGAAGTCCTGTTGCCTGAAAACAGCTCGTTGATGAGAGAGGTTAAAGGAGAATGGCAAGAATGGTGTAAGTGAAAAGGTGAGACACAAACAGACAAATAAACAGTGCAATACAACAGTGGTGTGCAGAACGGCATCTCTGAACACACAACTCGTTGATCCTTGTCATGGATGGGCTATTGTAGAAGACGATCACACTGGTTTCCACTCTCATCAGCTAAAAACAAGAAGAAGCATCTCCAGTGGGCATGCAGTCACCAACACTGGACAATTCAGGAGTGGAAAAATATTGCCTAGAACATGACAGCGAGCTCAGCTTACTTGTGTGGCCCGTGCAGTCCTCAGACATCAACCTAATTGAGCATTTTTGGGATGAGAGAACAGGCTGTTCACAGCATGAATGCACCGCCGTCCAATCTGCAGAAACTGAGTGATACCATCGCTTCAGCATGGACCAACATCCTTGTGGAAAATTATAGGTAGAATGCCTCAAAGAATTCAGGCTGTTCTGAAGGTAAAGGAAGGTCCGACCCAGTCCTAGATGGGTGTACCTAATAAACTGGCCAGTGAGTGTATATGTCTGTCTGCATGAGTGAGTGTATGTGTGCTAAGATGCGGAGAATCAGTGCAGGTGGTCAGTCCAGTTCAAGTGTCTGCCCGATGGTAAGGGAGTTATAAGCTCATGACTGGGGTGTGTGGGTCCTTTCCTCACTGTTCCGATGGTGGGAGCATGTTCCCAGTGATGTACTGGGCCGTCTTCACCACCCGCTGGAGTGCCTTGCGGTCGTGGACCGAGCAATTCCAACCAGTCAGTACGCTCTCGATGGTGCAGCGGTAGTATTTGGAGAGGACTCAGGACCGAATTTCTTCATCCGCCTTAGGAAGTAGAGACGCTGTTGCGCACTCTTGACAAGAGTGGTGGTGTTGTTAGTTAATGTCAAGTCCTCGGTGATGTGGACGCAGAGGAACTGTGTGTGTGTCTGCATTTTTCTAATACTCACCATCCGACCATCGCATGGCGTCGTCTAGTTGGGGCGGGACCCCCTTCCACAGTGTGCTGTCTTTGGGGTAGCCCAGATCCATACGCCGTAGATGGTCATCATAACGCCAGTAGTGGTTGTCCTTGAAGAAGTAGGTCTTGTCGTTGTGGAGCCACACAAAGGCTGCGTCCACGCCCTCCATGGGCAGGCCAAAGTCACTAATTGGCCGAGGATAACCCTCCTCCACGTTGTTGTCCTTGAATATCCAATACTTTAGTCCTGAGGAGGCGGGACAAAGGAACGTCAATCAACAAGAGTTAACTGGACAAGTTGTTTACATTTGATTTCAATCACTTTGGTGCAATTTTCAGAAGTATGTGGTACATTTTCACAACTCTAATCACAAAAATCTAAACAGGTCATCAAAATGACTCATGTTTCAAAACCCGAAGCACATTTTCAATAGACTGAATACAATAAATACATTCGCAAAGTCACTTGTTCACTGCACCACTTGTTCACTGCACCAAATCACTCTTTCTAAGTACATGTATCTGCTTTTCAAAATGCTATATTTACCTTACTTTTGATATGATATTCTTGTAATTTGTTAACAATACAATAAACAATACAATATCACTTACAGTAATTAAACTGCTCAAAACTGATAACTACTGAACCACAATGATGTATTGCCTAGTTAACGTATATAGTTTGATTCTACTGAACACTGTAAAATTATATATTTTCACCTCATAAATTTATCAATTTGACATGAATTTGTGTTGGAAGGTAAAACCATTCGATGCCATCAGCCAGGGTGCTTCAGTAGGACAAAGTGGAAATAGCCACCATGTGCTACCATTTGGAATTATAGTGTATTATACAATGCACGGATTTACCTGGGTTGTAGAAGGCCCAAAAATTGTCAACGACTCCAGTCTCACTAGTCATAGACTGTTCTCTCTGCTACCACATGGCAAGCTGTACCGGAGCGCCAAGTCTAGGTCCAAGAGGCTTCTAAACAGCTTCTACCCCCAAGACTCCTGAACATCTAATCAAATGGCTACCCAGACTATTTGCATTGCCCCTCATTCCCTCTTTTACACCGCTGCTACTCTCTGTTGTTATCATCTATGCATAGTCACTTGAATAACTCTACCTATATGTACATATTATCTCAACTAACCGGTGCCTCCGCACATTGACTCTGTACCGGTACCTCCCTGTATATAGTCTCGCTATTGTTATTTTACTGCTGCTCTTTAATTACTTGTTATTTTTATTTCTTATTATTATCCTTATTTTTTAAAACTGCATTGTTGGTTAGGGGCTTGTAAGTAAGCATTTCACTGTAAGGTGTACACCTGTTGTATGCATGTGACTAATACAATTAATATTTGATTTGCATGTACAGTATTCCACTCAGATGAATTTCAAGCAGAGAGACAGGCGATTATGTATCAGTTGACCTGTCACATAGAAAAGGTGATCTTGACAATGTTGCATGGGGAAGAAATGGCCTACAACACTGTGCTATGTTTTTAAAATTGCCAACTGCTTTACAATACCCCTATTTGTAATAGTTTTTCCTACGTATGTATTGCATAAGAATAATGAAAGTAGCCTTGGCTTGTGCGAGCCGACACTCATCGGAGCAGAAGTCTGTCTCCTGTTTCTGTTGGGCTGTTTGATGTACAAGTACACCATCTCACCAGGGCGCTATAGTCTATCACAGGGCCTGACATTTCTCCACATGTTCACAGCCTGCCATTGGTTACAAATGATAAAAAAAATAGTGTATGTCAAGTTATAGCCAAATTCTATATGGAAATCTACTATTCAGTTTTGAAATGTGTATCTTTTATTTTTAGCTATTGGATTTAATGGTAGTTCAAATTACTAAATGGTGAGCTTAACATTATCTTATGTATTGGTGACTAAACAAAATGTTCTCATTAACAGAAAACACTCGCATGAATGACTCAGGGGTGAAAGATGTGTGAAACCCCAATGAATGCCCAATCAACGGTTCTGAACATAAGATAGGGGGCATTCACCACATACTTGTGAAAATAGCACCAAACCGAAGAAAAAAAGAACTAATTTGATAACTCAACCAAATGAAAGTGATTAAATGTGTTTTGAGGGTCCTGGGTGGCGCAGATCGGACATGATAGGGAGCCCCATAGAACGGAGCACAATTGGCCATCCGGGATAAGGGAGGGATTGACGGTGGTGCTTTCCTTGGCTCATCGTTCTCTAGAAACTCCTTGTATTTATTTGTATTTATTATGGATCACCATTAACTGCTGACTCTTCCTGGGGTCTGACAAAATTAAGGCAGTTACTCAATTTTAAAAACATTACAATGGATTCATAACAGATTTCACAACACACTAAGTGTGTGCTCTCAGGCCCCTACTCCACTACCATATAAAATCCATGTGTACGTGTGTATAGTGCGTCGGTTATCATGTGTGTGTGTGCATGTTTCTGTGCCTATGTTAGTGTTGCTTCACAGTCCCCGCTGTTCCATAAGGTTTATTTGTATCTGTTTTTAAAATCAGATTCTACTGCTTTTATCAGTTACCTGATGTAGAATAGAGTTCCATGGAGTCATGGCTCTATGTAGTACTGTGCGCCTCCCATAGTCTGCGCCTGCGTGTCTGAGCTGTGTGCTAGTCGTTTAAACAGACAACTCTGTGTTTTCAACATGTCAACACCTCTCACAAATACAAGTATTGATGAAGTCAATCTCTCCTCCACTTTGAGCCAGGAGAGATTTATATGCATATTATTAATGTTAGCTCTCGGTGTACATTTAAGGTCCAGCCGTGCTGCCCTGTACTGAGCCAATTGCAATTTTCCTAAGTCCCTCTTTGTAGCACCTGACCACACGACCAAACAGTAGTCCAGGTGTGACAAAACTAGGGCCTGTAGGACCTACCTTGTTGATAGTGCTGTTAAGAAGGTAGAGCAGGGCTTTATTACGGAGAGACTTCTCTCCCGTTTAGCTACTGTTGTATCAATATGTTTTGACCATGACAGTTTATAATCCAGGGTTACTCCAAGCAGTTTAGTCACCTAAACTTGCTCAATTTCCACATTATTTATTACAATATTTAATTGAGGTTTATGGTTTAGTGAATGATTTGTTCCAAATACATTTCCAAATTAAATGTGTAGGACTAATTATGCCTTGACACCCATTCTGAAACTAACTGCAGCTCTTTGTTAAGTGTTGCAGTCATTTCAGTTGCTGTAGTAGCTAACGTGTAAAGTGTTGAGTCATCTGCATACATAGACACACTGGCTTTACTCAAAGATTGAAAAAAGTAAGTGGCCTAGATAGCTGCCCTGGGGAATTCCTGATTCTACCTGGATTCTGTTGGAGAGGCTGGATTATGTTGTGACTGGGCCGGGCGTTTGTACACTGACTCCGGTCATCAGTCGAAAGGTGTTTCCTCTGACACATTGGTGCGGCTGACATCCGGGTTGGAGAGCAATGTGATAAGAAATAGGTGGCCAGGGGAGTCATGTTTCAGAAAACACCTTGGCCTCCCCCGAGCCCATTGAAGAGTTACAGAGATGAGCCAAGGGACCAAATTCAGGGAGAAAGAAAAATACGCTTGTGGCCATACCACCCTGAACACACCTGTTTAGGGTAGGACCTGGTCAGTACTGGGTCGGGAGACCGCCTGGAAATACCAGGTGCCGTAGGCTCAAAAAATAAATAAAAAATACATGTGTTTTGTGATGAAAATATTAAATTGACCTTGAAATACAGACAGAGAAATAAATATTTTTACCAAGAGGTGTAAGAGCGATGTCCTTGTTTTTGTTATTTTGTAAGGTAGATTGCATTTTTAAGCCCTCTATCATCCATAAAACCGTTAATAAAGTTCAAAGCCCATAATGACACATCACTTGATGGACCTCTTTTCATATCTTTCTCAGAACACCTTCACATTTATTTGAACAGCCTTGACACTTAGTCACATAGTCACAACAGTCTCCTCAACAAATCAAACACCTTTAAATTACATCACAACACTCCCTTTCATAGTTGATGTAACATAGTTGGTATATGTTTGAACTCCTTGCCACCACCACAACCATGGTTGGGTTTCTGGGTCGGGTACCTTTGAAGAAGACTATCTTGTGGTCCCCAGGTCTCTCGTAGACAGCGTCCACACTGTCCAGGTTGGTAGGCAGGCCTCTCCAGAACCTGTGGATCTGAGCCGGACGCAGAGACACCAGGTGCTTCTCCCGCGTCAGACGCCAGAAATACTTCCCTATGAGGAGGAAGAGAGAGAAAGTAGGAAGAAAATAAATGTAGGTAAATAGGTAAAGGAGGAAGGGTACAAAGTTATTCAAATCAAATCTTATTTGTCACATGCGCCGAATACAACAGGTGAAATGCCCGTGAAATGCTTACTAACAAGCCCTTAACCAACAATTCCGTTTTAAGAAAATAGAGTTAATTAAGAAAATATTTACTAAATAAACTAAAAGTGAAAAAAAAAGAAAAAAAGTAACATAATAAAATAACAATAACGAGGCTATACAGGGGGTAGTAGCATGATGCAACCAGTCAGGATGCTCTCGATGGAGTAGCCGTAAAACGTTTTGAGGATCTGGGGACCCATGCCATATATTTTCAGTCTCCTGGGGGGAAAAGGCGATGTCGTGCCCTCTTCTTGACTGTCTTGGTGTGTTTGGCCCATGATAATTTGTTGGCGATGTAGACACCAAGGACCTTGAAACTCTCAACCCACTACACTTCGGGGGGGAAAATCACCCTAAAAGTTCGGCCCTCCTTTTCCTGTAGTGCACAATTAGCTATTTTTTCTTGCTCACGTTGAGGGAGAGCTTGTTGTCCTGGCACCACTCTGCCAGATCTCTGACCTCCTCCCTATAGGCTATCTCATCGGTTGTCGGTGATCAGGCCAACCACCGTTGTGTCATCAGCAAACTTAATGGTGGTGTTGGAGTCATGCTTGGCCATGTAGTCATGGGTGAACAGTGAGTACAGGAGGGGACTAAGTACACACATCTGAGGGGCCCCCGTGTTGAGGATCAGCGTGGCAGATGTGTTGTTGCCTACCCTTACCACCTGGGGGCGGCCAGTCAGGAAGTCCAGGATCCAGATGCAGAGGGAGGTGTTTAGTTCCAGGGTCCTTAGCTTAGTGATGAGCTTTGTGGGCATTATGGTGCTGAACACTGAGCTGTAGTCAATGAACAGCATTCTCACATAGGTGTTCCTTTTGTCCAGGTGGGAAAGGGCAGTGTGGAGGATGATTGAGATTGTGTCATCTGTGGATCTGTTGCGGCAGTTTGCGAATTGGTGTGGGTCTAGCGTTTCTGGGAGGATGCTGTTGATGTGAGCCATGACCAGCCTTTCAAAGCACTTCATGGCTACCGAAATGAGTGCTACGGGGCGGCAGTCATTTAGGCAGGTTACCTTCGCTTTTTTGGGCACAGGGACTATGGTGGTCTGCTTGAAACGTAGGTATTACAGACTAGTCAGGGAGAGGTTGAAAATGTCAGTGAAGACACTTGCCACTTGGTCCGCTCATGCTCTAAGTACACGTCCTGGTAATCCGTCTGGCCCCGCGGCCTGATTAAGCGTTTGTGTAAGTGTTTGTGTGAATGTGTGTACACAACTTGTGTATGTGTGGGAGTGTACTGTATGTGTGTATGCTAGTGAAAAGTGTGTGTTTGTATACATCCCGTGTGTCAATGTTTACGCTGTTGTCCATATTCAAATGGTTCACAGGAGAAACATGTGTGGATGCCGCAGAGGAGATTTTACCCGGTTAGGCACTCAACTGGCTGAACCAACCAAGCGAACACAGAGAGGCAGATTCAGCCTGGCTTCCAGTATCTGTGTTGGACAAATTTAGTCTAAGTTTGTCTGAGTTGGGTCACAGCCTCTGTATTATTTAAGTGATAATGCCAGAGGAGCCAGTGTTTGGAGGATCTATTGGCACGGGTGTTGTTAGGCCCAAGAAAAAGTTGAGGGCCGGCAAACTGTGCCGATATATCCTCCAAACACCGGTTTCAATGTCATTATCACTTTTATACAACGTGTTACCAACATATTCAAATAGTGATTGACATATTTTCATAAAAAAATGTTATTTTGATAAATGTATTCATACTTTCATCCTTCCACAAGATATAGTCCTGACACAATTCTAGGGTTGCTACCCAAGCCAGCTGGTCATTCATTGTATAGGTTCGGTTGCCAGAGACGCGACCCAGTCGTTCAGTCTTTTTGTTCTGTATCTCTGGACGTGACCCAGTCGTTGTTCTAAATGTTTCATTGCCATACTGCCTGACAACGTTCTTATCCCTTGCTTGCTAGCTAGCCAGCTACAGCTAACTTACAGTCACGTCAAACATTGCAGCCAGAATAACAGCAAAGTAGCTACATTTGCATTTGTTTAAGCTGTTTTCTAGTGACATTTATTTGGATACATCCATAACAATGAGCTAATGATGCACGATTTCACCTGGCGGAGAAAATGTGCTCTCTCGTCAGGACACAGTTGTTCAGAGGAGCTAGTCAACAATAAAGCTAACACAATCACTTCAAACTGAAGCTGGAAAGACAGCAAACTAGCTGCACTTTGTTTCGTTTGGCCTGTTTTCCATTGATAGTTCTTTGTGTATATCCATAAAAATGATGCTGATTCATGATTTCAAATGGCTGAGAAAAGTTGCCTGCCTTTCTGTCTCATCCCGATTCCCGACAAGTTCATTACTATGGGACAGCTGGAGATTGAATTTGCATATTGAAACAATGTTGCAAATGTCGGAGACAGACAGCAATGTTTAAACAAATCTCGGCTGTTGAAATCTAAATGCTGGTCTAAAAGAAATACTGGAGATACTGGAGATCAAGTTCATAAATTGCCTGGCTGTGCAGTTAGATGGGACGGGGTAAATAGGCATTTCAGCGTCATAGATTTAGCCAGTTGTAACTTGTGGAATAGACACCGGCTAGAATTCGGTTTTAACCAATCACCATTCAGGATTAGACCCACCCGTTGTATAATACTTTTTCATCTGCAGCTCTACAAGCTATTAACATCGTCCATAACATACAGGCCAAATAAAACGTTTTATATTACCATGGAGATCTCTTGAGGTTAACATATGTTAATTAAGAATCTCCTCAATTCAAACCATATAGTTTTACAGTCAACATAGGACCATGGGCCCCTCCAGGGTCTGTCTATCTTTCCGTCTGTTGAGTGTGAAGGTGTGTGTGGAACTCTGAGAGAGATGCTTGGCTGACTTTTATATTGATTGCAGGCAATGCCACAAACTGTTTTCTCTCCCTCTGGCCCATCTCTGTACCTTTAAAAAAGAAGGCCTCCCCGCGAATCTGGGCCACTGCATCAAAGTGACTGGTGCACCTGTCAGGGGAATCTCGTGCTGGCCTAAGACAGGAAGAGAGAGAGGGGGGGGGGATTAATTAAAGAAACTAAAACAGAATGTACACCAAACCACTTCTCTATCCCCAGTCACTATACCAGTCTAAATCAGTGTCTTCCCATCTTAAACCATTGTGTGTGTGTCTCTGTTTGTGTTTATGTGTGCAGAGCGCTCATGCACACTATGCTTGTGTGTTTATCTACTGAGTGTATGTGTGTGTGCCACTTAAAAAAACAGGCCAAACATCCAGGGAGATGTTATCGTCCTGACGCAGGAGACCGAGGTCCTCACATGCATTATCCCAGTGCTAATGACTGACTTTAAGCGCCTGACGTGTCCGGGCTGCAAATGACGAGGCAATTACCACAACAGGGCTGCTTTTGTGAGACGCTACTCGCCTAGCTCCTTATTAACAAAGATCTCTATTCAGGGAGTATTAACAGAGGAGCGCAGAGAGGACTATATTAGTGACCTTTGTCAGGCTAAATCCACCTTGTCCACACACACATCATCCTGCAAGATGGAGTGGACGAGAAATTATAAGGGAAAGCTACAGAGAGGAGTGGGGAAAAAGAACAAAAACGAGGACAAAGTATCCACTTGCTACCAGTCAAGTATGAAAATCTATTATTTTCTCAGGGCTTCTGTTCTGACATTTGCTGTTGAGTGCTGTGTAGTCTGGTGTGTGAACACTGGCGACGTGGTGTGGTATAAACATACAAATGTAATACCGAGCACACTTGGAAACAAGGACTGTTATCTCTCTCTGCGGCATTGTGACAATGTCCAAACTCGCTGAACTGCAGAACAGTCTGGAAACAGAGGGAGGGAGAATAGTTTATTAGGTACACCCATCTAGTACTGGGTCAGGCCCCATTTGCTTCCAGAACAGCCTGAATTCTTTGGGGAATGGAAACATTACTCAATTGGTACAGTACTAAGGGTCCTAACGTCTGCCAGGAAAACATTCCCCACTGCACCAACACCACCAGCCTGTACAGTTGACACCAGGCGGGATGGGGGCATGGACTCATGCTGCTTGCTCCAAATCTTAACTCTTCCGTCAGGAACCGTGATTTGTCGGACCAGGCAATATTTTTCCACTCCTCAATTGTCCAGTGTTGGTGATAGCGTGCCCACTGGAGCTACTTATTTTTGTTCTTAGCTGAACCCGGTGTGGTCGTCTGCTGCAATATCCCATCCGTGACAAGAATAGATGAGTTGTGCATTCCGAGATGTTGTTCTGCACACAACTGTTGATCTGCGTAGTTATTTTCCTGCTTGTGGCCCGTCTGTTAGCTTGCACAATTCTTGCCATTCTCCTTTGACCTCTCATCAACGAGCTGTTTTTGCCAACAGGACTGATGCTGACTGGATGTTTTTAGCTTGTCACACCATTTTCTGTAAACTCTAGAGACTGTCTGTCGTGCGTGAAAGCCTAGGAGGCCATCTGTTTCCGAGATACCGGAACCGGCGCGTCTGGCACTGACGATCATACCACGCTCAAAGTCGCTTAGGTCACTCGTTTTTCCCATTCTATAGTTCAATCAAACAGTAACTGCCTCAATGATGCTCGTCTGCCTGCTTTATATAGCAAGCCACAGCCACCTGACTCACTGTCTGTAGGGGTGAACCATTTTCGTGAAAGGGGTGAAGTACCTAATAAACTGGCCTCTGAGTGTATGTGAGTGGGTGAGTTTTTGTGAGTGGGTGAGTGTATGTGAATGGGTGAGTGTATATGAGTGGGTGAGTGTATGTGTGTCAGCAGATATATTATATGGAGTGCTAAGGTGTATGTGTGTGTGTGTGTTTGTGTGGGTGTGACTCACGGGACAGTAGATCTGTTCTCAGGGAGGTCCAGTAGTACAGGTGGGTCAGCGGTCTGGGAGGGGTCATCTGGCTGGGCCGTATGTGACACTGAATCGCTCACCCCTGGGAAGGACGAGAGGTCAAGGGTCAATTCAACTGTACTTAGAGACACCCAACCCCACATTCACATACACACATTCCAAGCATACAGCCCCACTCTACAGCGGCAGCATGATTCAACATGTTTTCTCTCTCTCTCTCCCTTCCTTTCCCTGTCTATATCTTACCTCTCTCTCCATCCCTTCCTTTCCCTCTATTTCACCTCTCTTGCCTGTTTACCTCTCCAGTCTCTCCCCTTCTCCCCCAGCTACTTATCCCCTCTCGCCTATCAGTCTTCCTTTCCTCCCTCTCTTCTCATCACCCCTCACCTATCCGTCTTCGTCTCCTCCCTCTCTCAGTAGCATGGCACACAGTGATAAGCAGGGTCTGTGCCACAGGGATGACCAATTAAAGCAATCTCTCCACTAATAATTAATTAAATCAATTATCACTGCATACAAACTAATCAATTCTGCTTCCTGTGCCGAGGCCTTGGGTTTCCTGCTCTACACCGCCATGTTGCATTAAGGGATGGGCGGACACGTCCCATTAGGAATCATGGGTAATTCTAGGAGACATTTGCATTGAGAGGTTTGAGGGGTGGTGTTGGGGAGGTCTGCGCCTGTAGATTAGACAGTTAATGTATACAGTACCACTAGGATTTTCTGCACAGTATATGCACATAGAAGGGATGGCAGAATGCCAGTCCATTGATGTATGTCTAGTATAAGTGAGGTAGGCGTGTGGAGGGACGGGTATAAAATAATCATAGAGGAGTAGCGAGGCAAGAGGTGATCTGATTTGTGCCAGATTAAGTGATATGACATGCTATTCTATAAAATCCTTTCTCCGTAATTAATATTACCTGATTGAGCTAATCATGTAAATGTAATTAACTAGAGTTGGGGCACCACAAAATAATATTTATAGAGCTGTTATCCTCTTAGAGCTCCCCCTCTATACTGCTCCCGTTGGAGAAAGTGCGTACCCATAGTAAACTGAAAATATTTTTCCCAAAATTGCTAATATATGCATATAAAAATTATTATTGAATAGAAAACACTCTAAAGTTTCTAAAACCATTGAAATTATGTCTGTATGTAAAGCAGAACTCTCAGGGCAGCCTTTCTCCCAAACTCTCTCTTGTGAAGAGAAAAGTTGGGTCAACTTTGACGTCATGGCCCCCACCCTTCCCAGGCAGCTACCGATCCAGGAACAGTCTCTATCTGTTCAGCGCGATGTCAGCTTTCAAATGGCACGTTCATTGTGAGAATCCCACGAGCCCTGCACGTTTGGCGGGCGAAATTGCTCGTGTCCCTCTGAAAAACAGGCACTCTATTGCGCGCGGCCGATTTGGAGTACGTCTTTTTCCATGATCCAGCATTTGAAGCCGGATTGTCTGTTCGCGCTGATCTTTGTTCTACATGCTAAAAACATCATAAAGCTCGATTTTTCACATTGTTTGACCAGTTTAGTGGACATATAATATGTAAATTGGAAGTTTTGATGTGCAAGAGTGCTGGACCAGAAGTCATTTTGGATGCATTTCAGCCGAAGCTGTTAACATGTGCTAATACAGAGACACACAACGTGAAACCAAACGATGTATTGGGTAAGTATGACTCCTTCTACGTCTTCGGATGGAAGAACATCAAAGGTAAGGGAATATTTATGTGGTTATTTGGTGTTTCTGTGGACTCCAAACGTAGAGGAGACATACTGCTAATATCTGAGCGCCGACTCATAGTATAGCCCAGTGAACGATGTCTGTAACGTTAAAAATAAATGTAATACAGCGGTTGCATTAAGAAGAAGTGTATCTTTGTAAATATATGTAGAACATGTATATTTAGTCATGTTTATTGCTTGTTATCTGACGTTATCTGTCGGAGCTATCATCATTTCTCCTGACATTTGAGTAGCATTCTTTGAAATGTCGTCATTGTAAACAGAGATTTATGGATATAAATGGCATATTATTGAAAAAAAATTAATGTACTGTGTAACATGTAATATTACTGTCATCTGATGAAGTGAATTAGTGAATTATTTATTTTTTAATCCTACTTTTAAATTTTATTTTTTCTGGGACAAAATGCCTTTTGTTTCGGTGGTGATCTAATATAAATATGTGCTATGTTTTCGCCGTAAAACATTTTAGAAATCTGACTTGCTGGGTAGATGAACAAGGTGTTTATCTTTCATTTGAGCTATTGGACTTGTTAATGTGTGGAGGTTAAATATTTCTAAGATTCTTTTTTTGCATTGTGCGTTATGGTAATGAGCTTGAGCTGTAGTCACGATCCCGGATCCGGGATGGGGAGTTCTAAGAGTTATCTTCCGAATAAACTCTTAACGACATAGTAATATTTTAAATCAATAGCAGTCAATATTAATCGTCACCTTAATTCAGTCTCATCTGAAAGTTGTAAATTCTTGGTTATCTTCACGAACCCTGGCTAACAAGTTGAATCAGCAATACAAAATTGGGTTTAATTATTTATTTACTAAATAATCACAGAGAATTACAGATACAAAGAATGAATCATACCTTGATTACAAATTACGTCTTAAAGGAAAATGTCCCTAGCGGGCGGAACAGATATGACAGCTGATTACACAAAAGAAAAGGGGCTGGGTTTGAGTGAAAGAGCGGGAAGACTGAGGGACAAGGGGAGAAGCTGTGCTATCGTAAATACAGTATTTCATGCATTCTAAGTTACCGCCCATTTAGAAAAGGAAAATGCAATAAATATTTACTCTGAGCTGCGCTTCGGTAGGTTGGTGGTAGATGGAAGGCCGTGTTGCCAAACCGAGTCCTTTGAAGAATGTCTCTGGTGGTCAAATGGATACGTTGTAGTAATGTCATTGTGTGGTAGACAGGATACTCTGTCTGTTCTTTCCTAGCCCTGCGTTAGCAGCTGCTGTGGCTAACTCAACGGCTAGGAGGTATCACTTCTGTAGTGAATAATAGTTCAAAGTTCATATCATTCGCAACCAAAGCTCACGCTGAGGTTGGCTTAGTTCTGTAGTTGACATGTTCTAGTTGACAAGTCCTTTTAACGCAGAGGCTGCAGACAACACGTACTTGGAACAGGAGGTTACATTTTCGTCAAGGCTTTATATAGTGGAGCGAGAAGGGTGTGTTTGAAAAGTTGTATAACCCATGTCTCTTCACAGGACTGGGCCACTGATTGAGCAGAGCCCTAACCTTATGAAAATCCAAATCTCTCATTTGGATGCTAAAATTACTTTGAATCTTTTCACCAATAATTTTATATTCAAACATTTAAATTGAACAACAATTCCATGTGCATCTGATTACTCTGATGTGTAGACTTTCCACTGTAGAGTTTATGTCATCCTATCATCGATGAGAATGTCTCAGATGACAACCGAACTGACATCATATTCATTAAGTACCACCGCATATGTTCAATTGGTCGGATTATAGTTAATTTCCTGCCACCTTCTGATGTTCCCAGAATCTCTATGTTAACCAAGGGATTTTCAAATGTCACATCAGTAGGGTAGAGAGACCTGAAAATAGCTGTGCAGCGACGCTCCCCATCCAACCTGACTGAGCCTGAGAGGATCTGCAGAGAAGAATCGGAGAAACTCCCCAAATATAGGTGTGCCAAGCTTGTAGTGTCATACCTAAGAAGACTCAAGGCTGTAATTGTTGTCAAAGGTTCTTCAACAAAGTACTGAGTAAATGGTCAGAATACTTATGTAAATGTGCTATTTCAGTTTAGATTTTTGTAATAAATGTACAAAAAAAAATCTAAAAACTTGTTTTTGCGTTTTCATTATGGGGTATTGTGTGTAGATTGAGGAGGGAAAAAAACCATTTAATCAATTTAGGAATAAGGCTGTAACATAACAAAATGTGGAAAAAGTCTACGGGGTCTGGATACTTTCCGAATGCACTGTATGTATTACTCACAGTGTTGGGAAACTTTGCGGGGTAAGAAGCAGCAGTGTTATGTCGCTATGTACTCTATACCACTTAGCAGCCTTTTCCCCATGATGATGAGGCACGTACCGTAGAGCTGCCAGACACGGACCTTGTCCTCATAGGGGAGGTTGTACTTGAGTGGGTCCCCCACAGGGCCCTGGTAGTACGGCCTCATGATGGACTCTATGGCTGAAGTGTGGGCCAGGCCAATAGCATGACCAAACTCATGCACTGCTACCGCAAACAGATCCATCCCGTGAGAGTCTGAGGGGAGAGAGAGAGAAAGAGAGGGAGGACCGACGTGAGAAAGTTAACAATGAGATTTCTCCATCCATCGGAGCAGAGAAAAGCTTTGATATGGCTGTCATATCATGAAAACACACCTCACTGACAGACAGAAGAATGCTATTACTACTATCTCAACTCTCCATTTTGAGTGTTGGACTGAACTGACCTACTGCACCTCTACTATCAAGTGTGTGGATTGCAGAGTGTGTTTCTCTTACGTCTGAACACATCTCCATATTGTCAGAGTTAAGAAGAGAAGCAGACAGGCACAAACGCTTTTAATGCTTTTAGGCACAACGCATTGAGAGATAGCTATGGAAATACAGTCTGAGCTGCAAGCTGTCATCCACAGTGCATGTAGTGACACCTGGAGCGACTACAGCAGGCTAAAAACACCTCTTCCTCCTCCTCGGCGGAATTTGCACAAAAAAAAGAGAGAAAACCTGCTGGTCTGGCTCTGCTAAGCGAGACTAAGAGTTCAAACCTGCGTCTAAGAGATTTAGATTGCGGCTCCACCATCCACCAAACTTGTTGGTGTGGTGTGTGTGTCAGCATGCCACAGCTAGCTAGGTTCCCTGTCTCTGTGTGCATGGCTAGCCTTAGATTAGCACAGGCTTGGCTGCGCCTCAATGTCATACTCAAACACAGACAATGGAGCGAGGTGCTGGTATATTCCCTCCTGGTTAGTCACTAGGGTGATTGAAAGCCCAATACATGTCCTAATCTACAGGAGCACATTGTGCAGAAATGGAGTGGAGAAATGGAGTATGTATGAGAGGAAGGGAGGGAGGGAGGTTATGATACCATTTAATTTAAGGAGTATGCAGGGTGGAGGACGAAGGGAGGATGAGAGAAAGAGAGGATGGGAGAGAGGGGGAGGGAAGCAGGGAGGTCATGGTATCTACGGCGTCATTTATTTTACACAGAGTCACTGTGGTGTTCATCCCTGTGACTACACAACAGACTGACTGCCTGTGTCCAACCTTGCCACACAGAGATTTGGCTGATGTTCTAGATTCAATTAAATGCTGTATTCATTCAGTTGGACCCTGTTGGTAAAAGAGGTGTCTGGTCTGGGATGGTTAGCAGCAAGAGGTGCAGAGAGAGGGAGAGAAAGAGTGCAGGCCAGATGGAGTCTGTCTGTCCCATCAGATTTGGGGATGGGGACCCTCTATAAGCAAGCCACAGCTGGCCAGGGTCCTGCTTGGTAGGCTTTAGGAGGTCTGTGGAGGATGATAGTAAAGGCTGTGTGTGTGATGAGAGGAACATACCATATTCCCTTAAGACTACATCTGGTTCAGCCCTGTGATTGTTTACTCAGCCAAAATGCTATCAGCTTTGTGGAACCTGAGATAATCGGGGGAGAGAGAGGGACGCTTTAGTTCACTCTGACTCCATGCCCTGTTACTCCATCTCCAAATATGAATAGCGCTCCATTCTGATGTCTCTCTTCATTCCTCAAGAGAGGGTTGCTGTTCCTCTGTGGTGGTGGTGGTGATGGAGTACAGCCTGTTTGGCCATGGTGTGCAGCCTCGTCCCTGAGGAGCTGAGGAGCCAGTCAGCCAGAGCAGGGAGACTAAGTGACTGACTGACAGCTTGATATTGTGGATGAGCAGTGTGGCGCAATTTCTCCCCTCTACACTATAATTTCTCTCTCTGTCTGTCTGTCTGTCTGTCTGTCTGTCTGTCTGTCTGTCTGTCTGTCTGTCTGTCTGTCTGTCTGTCTGTCTGTCTGTCTGTCTGTCTGTCTGTCTGTCTGTCTGTCTGTCTGTCTGTCTGTCTGTCTGTCTGTCTGTCTGTCTGTCTGTCTGTCTGTCTGTCTGTCTGTCTGTCTGTCTGTCTGTCTGTCTGTCTGTCTGTCTGTCTGTCTGTCTGTCTGTCTGTCTGTCTGTCTGTCTGTCTGTCTGTCTGTCTGTCTGTCTGTCTGTCTGTCTGTCTGTCTGTCTGTCTGTCTGTCTGTCTCTCTCTCTGTCTCTCTCTCTCTCTGTCTGTCTCTCTCTCTCTCTCTCTCTCTCTCTCTCTCTCTCTCTCTCTCTCTCTCTCTCTCTCTCTCTCTCTCTCTCTCTCTCTCTCTCTCTCTCTCTCTCTCTAACACAAACATGAACACACTGACGTGTGCACACGCGTTGCGGACCAAAGCCAAATTGCGAATGTCATCAAAACACACCTGCTTAATGAGCCTTTTGTTTCGGCCAGCATAATCATTCCGCATTAGCGAGCAACCAGCGGAGAGATAATTAATTAAAGCAATCTGCCTGCTGTCAAAACAAAAACAGCCTTTCCCTGGCTCCACTTATGTGACCCGGTCCCCGAGAGTCTGCCCAGGCCACCCCATTGGATGTCTCCCCTGTCAATCAACCAGTGGAGAGCAGAGCGCTAGCAAACTTAAATGGAGCATTTAGCATTCTGCTAGCTACGCTGTTCTCCAAACGCCCCGTTTCAATTCATTGCTAATTACAACACATTAGCAGATGGCCCTCATAGGGGGGAATGTTCTAATGCTCTGCCAAGAACAACACACTGGGATAAGTTTTCAGAAAATAGGCAAGGGGAGAGAGAGAAAAGAAGGGAGAGAGGGAAAGCAATTACTGGAATCCTTATTCCTCTGATAAGGTCCATCCTTCTTAAGAAGATTAGGGCCCCAGAAATCTGCTGAACTGCCGTGTTTCACTTCTAGCTCCTGACCTTACAAGTTCTTCTCTTCTTGTTCGAAAGTTGCAGGAACAACAACCCACTCCAATATCTAAAAGGGGATAAGGAAGAGATCCAAGGCCAGGCCTTGAATCCTGTTGCAGACTGACTAAAAAGCACCTTGATGAAAGAATCACCTGTATGGCTCGCTATTATGACAGAAAACTAGGGACAACTAGTTAACGTTTAACTCTCTTATCTAACCCAAAGCACCAACAACATTTTTGGTACACATGTCAAAGAACACAATCCTTCAGTGTGGTAAACACAACATTAACCATACAACATATAAAAAAGAGAGAGCTTCGTGGTTAGCACAGCCTACTGAGCCGTGGTGTCCACCCGACGGACTGTGAAGCTGAGAAGAAATTAAGAGCTGTTTAATTAACTGGCTCCTCTGCCTCGACGACTCACATCTGCCGCCAGAGAGTCAAGGCAAACAAACACAAATAAATAGAGGACTAAATTCCTTGTTCAATCCAAGCAATGAAATTATACTAGGAATCTAGATGGTGGTGTGGAGCATTCAATAGTTTCAGTTAAAGGATTCATATCATAAGCAAATACTGGAGCGATCTCATTCTTTGTGTGGGTTGAGAAGGGTAAATCATAATTTTCATCATTGCCATTATCCTTCACTTCCTCCTCATCATCATAATTTATTCATGCAATGTGCCAATGATGTGAGATTCTTGGAGAAAAGATGGATTTTTCAATAATCTTCCTCCATTTTCTCCCACATCAGTGAATCTACCGGTCTATCCGCCCATCTTCTAAGTGTATTCCCCTGACCACCAACGTCTCTCCCCTCCCTCCCCCTGTACTCCACCTTCCAGGCGCCGTGTAAGCATCTGCTGCCTGCCTGGTCTGGCCGGTTGGGAGCCCTAATTGGAGCAGACTGAGCCGCTGTCCAGGAGGCCTCCTGCAGTACAGGGGGAGACCAGGGCACGGCCTGGCGGCCTGGCCCCATCAACATGGCACACCAGCTGGGTCAGTCTGCATCACGCAGCCCTGCTCCTCTCCTTCTCCCCACACTGAGGTCTGGTTTGGTGTATCTTTGGGAGAGTGATGTAATGTATCTGTCCTGTCAGAGAGGTCATGGGGTCAGCATACATCACACATTACATCACTTCACCTCTCCAGATGTGTTTGGTTGTCTTGCTATCTTTATCAAGGCAAGCGATGTGGAGGTATTGGGCTTGGCTAGAGTGGAATATGACTCTGGGTGCTCTCAATAGTTCTAGTCTCAGCATAGGTGGGGAGACGAAGGGGGAGCTCGTTATCTTTTACCCAACTTGAGAAAAAGAGACATTAACCAACACTGTCTATGCTCACCTGATATCCTCTTCCTCCTTCTGTCTCAGGCAGGACATAACAGAAAATGCATTAGTTGGACAGAGATGGACAGGATGGGAGAGATGGAGGGGGGCACCTTGAGTTCACTCAGACTGATGAGAATGGGAGATGGGAGAGGGGGAAGTGGTGGGCAGTCGATCAGCCTAGCAGCAGCAGGCGGACTTAATGATTAATGAGAGCATCTGTGAGTCTGGGAGTGGCTAGTCAGACTGAGTGACCCATGGCTGACCAACCAACTGCTAGAGCCGTGAGGTGTCACTGGGCATTGCACGCACGCACGCACTCATGCACACACGCACGCACACGCACACACACACAAACTTCTGGAAATGTACTTCATACAAATAAATGAACAGTATAGCACATATACAATCCATGTACAATACACACTAGTCACTGAAGACACAGTAAACTACCAACCACTCACCTGGTGATCTGAAGGTCCAGGCCTCATCATCATCAAAGTGGGTGTCCCCTGCCGTGAACCTCTCTCCGGGGAAGAAAGCGTGTGCCACAGTGCCCCCCGGCCCGTCAAAGGGGTACCCGTCGTTGTGGTCAGCCTTTGTGAAGTCGATCTGGATGTCTGCGTCGTTGCCCGCCACTTCATGGAAGTTGAGGGGGGAGATGTCACTCCAGACCTTGAGAGCATAGTACATGAGAGCCCGTACCGTATCTCGACCCAACAGAGGAGACTCCTTAGGAAAGGTACGTATCCTGGAGGTGCAGAGGAATGAGAGGAGAAGAGGGAGAGGAAAAGACCAAGTGGGAGAAGAGGAGAGGGGAAGAAGGAGAGGATGAGACAAGTAGAGTGGAAGCAGATGAAAGTAGGAACAGGAGAAGAGGAAAAGAGGGGGAGAGAGGAGAAAAAAGATAAGAGGAGGAGAGGGGGAGAGGAAAGGTCAAAATTAGAATACTGTACAAGTACACTGGCAGAGCTGCATTCACTGGTCAACAAATTTCAACAGGTTGTCAGTTCATGAATGAGTATAGGGCTTGTTTGCAGATACACACTGATTGTATCTCCTTTTCCATTTCATGGCTTGGTGAGTCCTCGCAGTGGAAAACAGATTGACCATAGCGTTCAAATGCATCAACATCTTTGAACTGAGTTGCGGAGAGATGAGAGAGAGGAGAAAGACACAAAATGAGCTTTCAGGAATAGCTTTCGAGGCACTATCCTCCCTTCTCTCTCTCACTCTCTTTCTCCCTCTCTCCCTCGTATCTCTGTCTCTCCCTCTGCTACAGCAGTAATAGGATTTGAATAAACAGTGGGGCAGTCATACTCTCACCCTCTCTCTTCCATTCTTCTCTTTCTATTTCCTAGCAACCAGAGTCATATAACTACCATTAGCCAAGGTTGCTGGCTACTCAATATGTGCAATGAACAAAAATATCAACGCAACATGCAACTATTTCAAAGATTTTACTGAATGAATGAGTAATCAGTCAACTTAAATAAATTCATTAGGCCCTAAACTACGGATTTCACATGATTTCACTGAGAATACAGATATGCATCTGTTGGTCACAGATACATAAAAAAGGTAGTGGCGTGGATCAGAAATCCAGTCAGTATCTGGTGTGACCACCATTTGCTTCATGCAGATTGATCTCCTTCGCATAGAGTTGATCAGGCTGTTGATTGTGGTCTGTGGAATGTTGTCCCACTACTCGTCAATGGCTGTGCGAAGTTGCTGGATATTGGTGGGAACTAGAACACGCTGTCATACAAGTCGATCTAGAGCATCCCAAACATGCTCAATGGGTGACATGTCTGGTGAGTATGCAGGCCATGGGACTGTGCATTATCATGCTGAAACATGAGCTGATGACGGTGGATGAATGGCACGACAATGGGCCTCAGGATCTCGTCGCGGTATCTCTGTGCATTCAAATTGCCATTGATAAAATGTAATTGTGTTTGTTGTTTGTAGATTATGCCTGCCCATACTATAACCCCACCACCATTGGGGCACCACCATTGCCCACACAACGCCATACACGCTGTCTGCCATCTGTCTGGTACAGTTGAAACCGGGATACATCTGTGAAAAGCACACTTCTTCAGTGTGCCAGTGGCCATCGGAGATGAGCGTTTGCCCAATGAAGTCAGTTACGACGCCAAACTGCATAAACTGCATTCAGGTCAAGACCCTGGTGAGGTCGACAAGCACACAGATGAGCTTCCCTGAGACGGTTTCTGACAGTTTGTGCAGAAATTCTTTGGTTGTGCAAACGCACAGTTTCATCAGCTGTCCGGGTTGTTGGTCTTAGACGATCCCGCAGGTGAAGAAGCCGGATGTGGAGGTCCTGGGCTGGCATGTTTACATGTGGTCTGCGGTTGTGGGGCAGGTTGGACATACTGCCAAATTCTCTAAAATGACATTGAAGGCAGCTTATGGTAGAGAAATGAGCGTTCAATTCTCAGGCAACAGCTGTGGTGGACATTCCTGCAGTCAGCATGCCAATTACATGCTCCCTCAAAACGTAACAAATCTGTTGCATTGTGTTGTGTGACAATACTGCAAATTTGAGAGTGGCCTTTTATTGACCCCAGCACAATGTGCACCTGTGTAATGATCATGCTGTTTAATCAGGTTCTTGATATGCCTCACCTGTCAGTTGGATGGATTCTCTTGGTAAACGTGAAATGATCACTGACAGGGATGTGAACAAATTTGTCCACTAAATTTGAGAGAAATAAGCTTTTTGTGCATATGGAAAACATCTGATTTTCTATTTCAGCTCATGAAACATGGGACCAACATTTGACATATTACGTTTATATTTTTCTTCAGTGTATATGGCTAAAGGAACCCATAGATAGTTCACATGCTCAATAGCTTTTGATGCACGGATGGGGAGGGCAGTGAAGTCAGGGAGTGGGGGAGTAGTGGAGGGGTGGGTAATAGCAGCCTGCTAGCCAAGGTCAGAGGCAGCCTCCCCTGCATCACAGATGAGCTCTAGAATCCCATGACATTGGCTGTGTTCACACCCGCTATCTGAGCAAGTACATTAAAAATACATTGACCATCATGGCCCTGGAGCCGGTCTAGGAATAGCATTAAGTAGGAAATATGATTGCTACGCTGAGAATTTCTATACCCGCTGGCGAAGTCCAACATAATGTGTGTGTGTGATAAAAACCTTTTAATGAATAAATACTTTAGTAATATTGTGAAACCTTTATTTGACATTCACAATGTAAGTGCACAAAGCAAGAGCAAACAGCACAAACAAAACATATTCCAATTCTTGGAGGTGAGTAATAGACGATAGAACCTTGAGAACCGATAGAACCTTTAGACCATAGAATTACAATGACTTTTATTTCTATGCTTTAGAAACTTGAGGTAACCTTTCTGTGTGTGACAGACTGCTGTTTCGACCACAGGCCCTGACTCTGGCTCTGACTCTGATACTTTCACCAGCCTGGACGAGTCTGGAACCATTATGGTGTCATTATCATTGGCTGTGCTGACAGGGCATGGCAACTGGAGGCTATCCGTGTTTGTGTGTGTGTGTGTGAGCACTGTAAATCCTTGTGGAGACATAAGGTTGTGACACACAAAGCGATAATTGACCCTGAGCTGTTGTTTGAGGGACTTTACAGTAGTATAATTTTGGAAGAGGGTGTACGACACTAGCAATCCACCCGCAAGCACACACTCCACTCACCCGCATGCACACACTCCACCCGCATGCATGCACGTACTCCACCCGCATGCACACACGCACCTCACCCGCATGCAGGCATGCACACACTCCACCCACATGCACGCAAGACACACGCATTATTCTCCAGAACAAAATCTAAATGCTAAAGCACACTAGGGCTGGGTGATATGGCCGAAATATCATATCATCACGGTATGTAATGACGATATTTGATGCTATTTTTTATTCTTTAATAATAAAAGTAATAAAAGCTTCATGAGTAGTGAGTGACCTTAAGAGTTGCAACACATACATTCTAAGTGAGTCTTTCTCCATTCTGATAGTTTTATCATTTTTATAGTATTTTAAATTTCTCAATTGCCTGCACTAATTTGAGATCATTTCAACACTGGGTTGCATGATATTGGCAAACAACCTAGGTCTTATTTTTAACCAAATGTTGCAATTTACTTGCAATTTAGAGCAAAGACTTGGGTGAACTGTAGGAATCATGGAAATATCATTCTTATTCTAATTCTATAATAGAATAGTGTTGTTCGACATGACAACAAATTAAAATGCCAGGGAGGAGTTATTATGACAGGGTAGGAACCAAAGTGTTTCCTAGGGGACCATATAATCTTTGGCTACATTGAACGTTTTCTCTTAGCTACTTCATGTAGCTAACATATCCATGCTTCACGTATTCCTCTTTGATTTAGAAGATACTGTTGCACAAACAACATGCTGATTTAGGTCTACACCATCACTGGCATTATTAGGCTGTATAGCTAATCACGTTTGCTATGGTTCAGTACATTTAATAGCTAGCTAGCCAGCTAACTAGCGATTCGCATTAGCGGCTAACAAGATTTAGGCCCAACTTGCTAAGAAAAGACAAACTAGCTGTTTGCAGATATAAGAAACACAAACGCATAGTGTAATTATATAACGTTAGTGAATTGATATTAAGAAGCAGTGAAAACAGCATCGTTGTCATCAACATTGTTGCATGTGCCGCATTGACCATGCAGACTGAACGCTTGTGTCTCGTGGTCGAAGAACAACAAATGCGCTCCTTGAGTGACAGGGGGCGGGGCTAGGTCTGTGTGGAACGAGGCATGAAGAGAGAGCAGAGAGCGATGACTAAGTGGCGAAGTAAACTATAAAAATGTACTTTGATTATCAACAATGACGAGAGCCTACAGGGAGGAGGTGAGGGCTCTGGGAGTGTATTGCCTGGAAAACAAGCTCTCACTCAATGTCAACAAAACAAAGGAGATGATTGTGGACTTCAGGAAACAGCAGAGGAGGCACCCCCCTATCTACACCGAAGGACCGCAGTGGAGAATGTGGAAAGCTTCAAGTTCCTCAGCGTACACATCACTGACAAACTGAAATGGACCACTCACACAGACAATGTGGTGAAGAAGGCGCAACAGCGCCTCTTCAACCTCAGGAGGCTGAAGAAATGTGGCTTGTCACTTAAAACCCTCACAAACTTTTACAGATGCACAATTGAGAGCATCCTGTCGGGCTGTGTCACCGCCTGGTACGGCAACTGCATCGCCCGCAACCGCAAGGCTCTCCAGAGTGTGGTGCAGTCTGCTCAACGCATTACAGGGGGCAATCTACCAGCCCTCCAGGACACCTACAGCATCCGATGTCACAGGTAGGCCAAAAAGATCATCAAGGCCATCAACCACCCGAGCCATTGCCTGTTCACCCCGTTATCATCCAGAAGGCAAGGTCAGTACAGGTGCATCAAAGCTGGGACCGAGAGACTGAAAAACAGCTTCTATCTCAAGGCCATCAGACTGTTAAACAGCCATCACTAGCACATTAGAGGCTGCTGCTTATAGGTATAGACTTGACATCACTGGCTACTTTAAGGAATGGAACACTAGTCACTTTAATAATGTTTACATATCTGGCATTACTCATCTCATATGTATATACTGTATTCTATACTATTCTACGGTATCTTAGTCACTTAATAAGGTTTACATATCTGGCATTACTCATCTCATATGTATATAATGTATTCTATACTATTCTACGGTATCTTAGTCCGTTCCGCTCTGACATCGCCCGTCCATATATATATATATAGTCTTAATTAATTCCTACTTAGATTTGTGCGTATTGGGTATATGATGTGTAATTTGTTATATATTACTTGTTAGCTATTACTGCACTGTCGGAGCTAGACGCACAAGTATTTCGCTACACCCACAATAACATCTGCTAATCACGTGTACATGACCAATAAAATGTGATTTGATTTGATTTGCTAAACTGTCTAGGATGAAGAGAAAATTCTAAGAATTATCCTCACACCTCAGTGACCGCTGACACAGGAACTTAACAGTGCCTTTATTCTTCAACTTTGACACACTGGGCTGAGTAACAACTGAGAGGTAAAAAAGCTAAATGCAAAGTTACATATCTGTGAATTTAAAGACACAGTGTCCTTCAGTAGGATAATATTCCATCATTTGTCAGGAGTGAGGTCCCTCTTCCTCTCTCTCAGCTGTCAATCACAGCTCTAATGATGGCAGCAAAGGGAGAGGGGAGGGATTGATGTGGTGTCCCCTTTTTATAGGTATCTCTTTATGGAGACAGCCTCATCATTGGATCACCCAGCTATGGTATAATGCTAATGTGATGGGGCTTCCTTAGGTTATTTTGGTCTGTCCTTTGGTTCACATACACCCGACTCTCTCCTCTCCTATACTGTATCCCTAACACCTATCTTGGCTGGACACTTGTGGACAACCTATACCGTGTCTAACCTATCACTCTTATCCATGCTTATTCTCAGCTCTATTGTACTCATTTTATTGAAAGTCGGTTCAGATAGGAATCAGAGGGTACAGTAAGGTCATGTTGACAGAGTTACTGATGCTTATCATGAGTGTCTCCTTCTTCCACTGCAGCATGTTAACCCAGCCAGCCAGTTAGCTAGACAGCTAGCCAGCCAGACAGCCAGCCAACCAGAAGGATCCTTTGGGAAGTGAATTAGAGCAGTAGACAGACAGACAAGGAGGGAGGGAGGCTGCGCTGCTTTCCCCACCTATCTGTTTAGGTGATTAATCTAGCCGCTAACGAGCAGGAGGCAGTCTTCTGGGTGATGAACTGGGCTAACAGTGTGATTAGGAGGCTGTGTCATCTGTCTGACTAATGCTGGGGCTGTTACGGGTACATGTCTCAACAGCTGGGTCCACCAACCCCTGCTCTCACCAGCCAATCAATCTTTATCCTTACACCATTCAGGTCTGAAATTGGCCTATCAAATGGCCTATTATTATAAAATAGAGTAAATCGTTTTCCCCCTCATCAATCTACTCACAATACCCAATAATGACAAAGCAACAATGGGTTTTTAGAAAATGTTGCAAATTTGTTAAAAATTAAAAACTTTAATATCAAATTCACACGAGTATTCAGACCCTTTTCTCAGTACTTTGCTGAAGCCGCTTTGGCAGCAATTACAGCCTTAAGTCTTCTTGGGTATGACGCCATTCCTTTCTGCAGATCCTCTCAAGCTCTGTCAGGTTGGATGGGGAGCGTTGCTGCATAGCTATTTTCAGGTCTCTCCAGAGATGTTCGATCAGTTTCAAGTCCGGGCTCTGGCTGGGCCACTCAAGGACATTCAGAGACATGTCCCGAAGCCACTCCTGCTTTGTCTTGGCTGTGTGCTTATGGTCGTTGTCCAGTTGAAAGATGAACCTTCTCCCCAGTCTGAGGTCCTGAGCGCTCTGGAGCAGGTTTTCATCAAGGATCTCTCTGTACTTTGCTCCATTCATCTTTCCCTCGATCCTGACTAGTCTCCCAGTCCCTGCCGCTGAAAAACATCCCCACAGCATGATGCTGCCACCACCATTCTTCACCGTAGGGATGGTGCCAGGTTTCCGCCATACGTGATGCTTGGCTTTCAGGCCAAAGAGTTCAATCTTGGTTTCATTAGACCTGAGAATCTTGTTAAGGTGCCTTTTGGCAAACTCCAAGTGGGCTGTCATGTGCCTTTCACTGAGGAGTGGCTTCCGTCTGGCCACTCTACCATAAAAGCCTAATAGGTGGAGTGCTGCAGAGATGGTTGTCCTTCTGGAAGGTTCTCCCATCTCCACAGGGGAACCCTGTGGAACCCCATTGGGTTCTTGGTCACCTCCCTGACCAAGGCCCTTTCCCCCCGATTGCTCAGTTTGGCCGGGTGGCCAGTTGGAAGAAGTTTGGTGGTTCCAAACGTCTTCCATTTAAGAATGATTGGGGCCACTGTGTTCTTGGGGACCTTCAATGCTGCAGACATTTTTTGGTACCCTTCCACAGATCTGTGCCTCGATGCAATCCTGTCTCGGAGCTCTACGGACAATTCCTTCAACCTCATGGCTTGGTTTTTTCTCTAATTGAATTAACCACAGGTGGACTCCAATCAAGTTGTAGAAACATCTCAAGGATGATGTAAGTCGCTTTGGATAAAAGCGTCAGCTAAATGGCATATATTATTATTATATATTATGATCAATGGAAACAGGATGCACCTGAGCTCAATTTCAAGTCTTATAGCAAAGGGTCTGAATAAGGTATTTCTGTTCGCTTTGTCATTATGGGTTAATAAGGCTGTTTCAGGAAGTGATGTCACTGAGTAGTGCCACTATATATAAAACCTTTCACCCACTCCTGGGATTTGGATGCCTGGTGAAGACCTAAGGGTCGAAACATTGTTATGAATAAATTTCACTTGGGAGTATGAGCAGCAGTGTGCAGCGTTTTCCTTTCTGTTTTCCATGAGTTTTCCTACAACTCCAGCACCTGCGTAAAGTACCTGGATGTGCGTATGTTTTTCAGCTTTGGACATTTTTTCATAGCCTAGGGTACAGGAAAATGTGGCCTTTTATAAATGCATTTCATGCAATTCTATGTAATTTTACATGACTGGAGACTTTGGCAGAATCTTTTTTAATACCGCACAAATTATCAAAATGACAGGCTACTTGGACACGGACAAACTGAGAATCTGAAATCAATAAAAACTACATCGTCTTGAATCCATCAATAGCCTAGGCCTAGGTGTGTGGAGACAAATATTGTAGGCTGCAGTCTGACGAGGAAATAAGAGTCCTAAGAATGCTTTCCAGTTTCACTGACTCACCCAATGATGCGCAGCTCACTCACTGGTTATTGCCTATGCGTTTGTGTCAAAAGCCTAAAACAATATTTGGAAGTAGATAAAATATTTTGGTAGCCTACAGCAGACAGATTAAAGTCTTCTCTTTTCAGCAGGAGCCATTTGTTCTCCAACCTGTGCAATTGGATTTTAAATATTGCCAAAGGCCTGTTTTGTCTGCATGCTGTTTGTTCACTGACAGATTTGCTGCACGTTCCCGACTGTAGGCTATGCCTTGTTATTGGGCTACACACAATCCACAGCTAGGCTATTAAAGAAAAAAGCTATTGATCCTCTGTGGCTAAATTATGGGCCTTCTCATAATGTAATAGGATATTCTGAATTATTTAATTTCTTTCTGAACAGACAGCAGTAATTCTATAATGTTGGCAAATTGAGGTACTCCAGTGTCTATTATTCTATAAGGTAATAAATGATGAAGTGCAACGCTGGAGAGATGCGAGTTGCTGTCTATCACAGCAGAGAGATCATAGAAAGAAAGTCTCATTCTAGTTCTTTGAGAGATACAGGTGAGCTTCTCACACAGCCACGGCTACGGCCACGGCCACGGCTACGGCCACGGCTACGGCCACGGCTACGGCTACGGCCACAGGGGGGTGCGTAGAATTATTGAATTAGTAGGTGTGTCCAAACTTTTGACTTGTACTGTATATGCCTTGTAATGCTTGTTAATTCCTTGTAATTTAAGCTCTATACCTTGTATGTGAAACCATTCATTGTACAATATTAAATTAATATCTAGCCTATGATATAGACAATTCTCAGACCAATTCTTGCTAGTGAACATCAACTCATTGCCTAAATGCTTGCTTGTTTATTTTAATTATCTTTATAGTCAGATAAACATTTAGTAGGCTAATTGCTTAGTCTAATTACGAGTTGCATGTGATGTGTATATAATATATATCATACACATATCAAATATTTCTGCCCACTACACTCCCAGCCAATCCTCTGCCCCATGACCTTCTGCTCTACTCCAGACTCTTATCTCCAGCGCTCTCAAACAAACCATTAAGGAACCTTGTTAAAGTATTTGACTCCTGACCTTACTCTCACTGGAGCTAGTAGACCCTGAGGCCAGTCAGTGACTGAGAGAGGAGAGAAGAACTGCCTGTGAGAGAACTGTTTAAACAAATCCTTTTGACTATAGATGATTGAAGGGTACATGAATTCAATATATTTTCTGGGATGCTTTCATTTGCACCATGCAGCGAGGTCAGACTGGATATAAGTCAATAGATAATCAATGGGTGCTACTTTACAATGCAACCCCCCCTCAGGTAAAGAAGCATAGAAAATATATACTTCTTCTCTGAGCTCTACAGCCCAAACCAACAAACGTGGGAAGGAAAACTCCAGCTCTCCAACCAGTGAGCACAGGACTCTTGTACAGTGCAGATCAGTACAAGTGTGTATAAAAACACATTCTCCCTGGTCTCGACAGACAGACAGTAGAGGTGAGAGGAGAGCAGGAGCAAGCAGACAGGAGCAAGGCATATGATTGGCACTAAAACGCAGGCGAGAGAGCAAGAGAGAGAGTGTGTGTGTGTGAGTGAGTATGTGTGCGCGTGAGAGAGGATAAAGGCATGTAGCTGTCAGCAACATTACCATCCATCTCTCTCAGCTCTCTAATGCACACGTGCGCATGCATACGCACGCGCACACGCGCACGCACACGCGCACACACACACACACACACACACACACACACACACACACACACACACACACACACACACACACACACACACACACACACACACACACACACACACACACACACACACACACACACACACACACACACACACACACACACACACACACACACACACACACACACACACACACACAGAGACACACCGGCTTACTTCAGCTCAGTATCCAATCTACCTCCTGCTCTTGCTGGTTAAGCTTCAGAGCATGCTTATATCACCATAATGGCAGACCTACTCCCCTTCTCTTTACTAACCCTATGTCTGGGTTGAGGTACATATTGGACAGATGTTACGAGCTGCTGTCAACCCATTATTAACCCATTGATGACCCCTTTCATGACCCTATGACTCAACTCATTGGCCAATTAACTGTCCAATTGTCCATTACCATGCAATCTAGTTATGGTATCATCCTCCCCTCCCCATGAACCTGGCCTGCACACACATCCAACAGCACAGAGGTCCACATGCAGGTGTTCATTCAATGTTTCACCCATTTTGAAAGTAACCCCACACATCCAACCCGCATCCTCCCTGCTATCCAATACACATTTCTCAAAATCATGTGCATCATCAGCCATGGACTAGACTGTATTACAGATGTAGGATCTTGAGCCAGTTTGCTACAGCAGGAAAATAAACCCTGCAGCAACAGGAAATGTGAATTATTATGTAGATCATAATTAATAGATTATTCTGACATTTTAAAGTGCAAATTACAGACTTTAGACGCCTTTTTAAACCTTGAATAAACTACAAGTTTGCATTTCTTGTAGTGCAGGAAAATTCTCAGTAACAAACAAGTGAACAAACTAAGATCCTACATCTGTATGCAAAGCAGGTATGTACATGTTCTATACCATCCTAGTAACGTACCCTCTACCATACCATGTCCACCCTACATCTCCATCCCCAGTCAGCTTCACATTGATAGAACAGACTGATATTGTCTCGTGTGTTTCGTCTATCGTAGAGGTACTGTAACAATAATGCTAGTACGAACTCGAACCCAGGCACAGAGATACACAGCAAGCAGAGGTAAGGGTAAATCCAGAACTTTTATTTAGAGTCTTAACAGAAACAAGGCAACCACACAGTAATAAAGCATGAGACCTAAGCAAAGATACAGGCCAACCAGGTGAACAGAGAAGGTAATTAAACACAGGTGAATCCAAAAAGTAATAATCAGGGTAAGCTGGAAAATAGAAAACAGGTTAAGGATGCCCCCCAGCGGTAACCTAAGGAAATAATTATCAAATGACACAGAAACTGTGACAGGACTCCTCCCACAAGGAACGGCTCCTGACGATCCACCAGGGGTAGTTGAACGTCGAATGAGTCCGGGGTCCCGAATGAGTCCGGGGTCCAGAATGTCCCAAGCCGGAACCCAGGATCGCTCCTCAGGACCGGAACCTTCCCAGTCCACGAGATACTGAGTCCCACGCCGGAACTGGCGACTGGAGAGGATGCGTCGCACAGTGTAGGCTTGTTGTCCCGCTATCATGTGTGGTGTAGGTGGAGGCCGAGTGGCCAGAACCAGAAGACTGAACACCACAGGCTTGAGTCTGGAGATGTGGAAGATGGGATGAACCCTCATGGACCGGGGAAGATGAAGACGATAGGCCACTGGATTAATACGCCGTAGAACCTTGAATGGCCCGACGTACCTGGGTGCTTCCTTGATTCCACGTGCAGAGGCAGATCCCTAGTAGATGCAGGAGAGGACTCGAACGGCAATGACGGTTGGCCTGACGTTGAACCCGAGTTGAAGACCTTAGGAACACTGACCGAGCCTTCTTCCAGGTCCGACAGCAACGAGAGATGTTGAGAGGATGGAATCTCCACTTCAATCTCCTGATGTGGAAACAGATAAGGATGGTATCCGTACAAAACCTGGAATGGTGACAGGCCGTTGGAGGAACACTGGAGAGTGCTGTGTGCGTACTCCACCCAGAGAAGAGAAGGATATGCATGAACTAGAATGGGGTGCAGAAGAAAATGTAAGTTTCAGGCCCTGGAACGCCTTCTCAGCAGCAGGGGTCCAGCTGACATGCCCAGCCGAGCCCTTTGTGAGAGCTGTCAATGGCACAGCCACCGAACTAAAGTCTCTCACAAATCTCCACCTAATTAGCAAAACCCCAAAAACGCTGGACTTGCTTGACTGTGCTGGGTCGCGGCCAGTTGACCACTGCTTCTACCTTCTGGGAGTCCGTCCGTACACAGCCCTGAGACACGATGTACCCCAGGAAGGATATCTGAGAAACCTGTCATTTCAGTCAGGGAAACATGAGAATCGGAAGCCTCCAGACGAGCAGGGATGGAAAGATGTGGAGAGAGTTGCTGGCAGGTGGACTGGCATGCAGGATTCCATCCCATAACTCTTCCCGAGGGCCAGTCAATTTGAGGATTATGGATAGAAAGCCACGGATGTCCAAGAACCAGGGGAAGTTCAGGAGAGTCACCAAATTTAACTGGATAAACTCCACATGATAATCCAGAACTCGTAGCTGAATAGGCATGGTGAGCTGCTTCACCTTCCCAGACCCTAAGGGTTGACCATCCTGCACAGTGGCCGACAACAGAATGTCCAGCTTAGTGAGAGGCAGCCCCTGTTGGCGAGCTAATATGCGATCCAGAAAACATCCGGTAGCCCCAGAGTCTATGAATGCAGGAATGTCCAACTGCCCATTGTCCCACCGCAGGTTGGCTGGAAGCAAGGTGCATACCGTGTCGGCAGCTGGAGACTGTATCTGACTCGCCAGTATTCTCCCGTCTACTGACGAGTCATCCTGTTTCCAGTCAGCTCAGGACAGGAGGCACGGAAATCTCCAGACTGTCCACAGTAAAGACAACGTTGCTTGTTAATCCTGCGCCTTCTCTCCAGAGCGGAAAGTCTGGTGCATCCCAATTGCATCAGCTCCTCTGAAGGATATGAAGGAAACCCATAGCCGAATTGAGAACTCTGACTCCCTCAGCGGAACCTGATACATTGGAAACAACTCGGAGCCCCTCCGGCCTCTCACGACGACGTTTCCGAAGCCGGTTGTCAATCCCGATGGCCAGAACGATAAGCTCATCCAGAGTTTCAGGGTTGTCCCGGGAAGCCAGTTCATCCATGAGAACCTCGCTGAGTCCGTTCAGAAAGGCTGAGTGAAGTGCCTCTGTATTCCAACCACTCTCAGTGGTGAGCGTCTGAAAGTCAATGGTGTAATCAGCTACGCTCCGGCTGCCCTGCCAAAGCGCAATGAGTCTTTGAGCAGTGTTCCTGCCACTCTTGATCTCCTGGGTTAAGCTTTGCCAATTAAAACAAATGTCTGATTGCTGCTCCCATATGGCTGGGGCCCAGGCCAGACCCCGTCCTGAGAGCAAGGAGATAACATATGCCACTCTGGAACGCTCGGTCGGAAACGTTGATGCCTGCAGCTCGAAGGCCAGCGAGCATTGGAGCAGGAACCCACGAAACCTCCCAGGATGCCCCTCATAGCTCTCCGGTGCCGGGAGATGAGTCTCCCAAAGGTAGGAAGATGCTGAGCTGGTAGGGAGTGGAGGATTAGAAACAGCCACAGTGCAGCAGCAGTTGCTTCCGCCTTTCCTGTCTGCAGAGCAGACACAAGAGTTCTTAAATCCTCCTACAATGTCTGCAGCCGCGCCTCACAGTTCCATTGTGTGTGAGAGCCAACCATAAATAGAGTTCGGAATGTTCCTCGGACGACTGAGGAATCTCTGATGGGTCCATTGTAGGCTTAGGTCTACTGTAACAATAATGCTAGTACGAACTCGAACCCAGGCGCAGAGAAACACAGCAAGCAGAGGTAAGGGTAATCCAGACCTTTTACTTAGAGTCTTAACAGAAACAAGGCAACCAGGTGAACAGAGAAGGTAATTAAACACAGGTGAATCTAAAAAGTAATAATCAGGGTATCCTGGAAACTAGAAAACAGGGTAAGGGTGCCCTCCAGCGGTAACCTAAGGAAACAACAATCAAATAACAAACTGTGACAGGGACTATACCTCCAGGAGAGGTGTCTCTTGCTCCACTTGTTCTGGGCGACCAGAGCTCGTCTCCTGCGGCCCACCATCACCTCCGTCTCAGACAGGTCTGGGAGAGAACACCTCGGGGTCTTCATCAGGCCCAGGGTAGCTTGGTCTGATCAGGGGAACCGAAACAGATGTACACATTCATATAGAGTCATAAACTAGTGAGCATGTCCATCCATTACATTTCTTATATTGTTTTAGCAGAACGAAAACAATAAAGGCAAAGACAATGTGTTCAACACACACACACACACACACTAGGGTTGGCAGAAATATCAGCCCACAGACAGAAGTACGAGATTCTAGAGCAGTGGTCACCAACCTGTCGATCGTGATCGACTGGTCGATCTCCAAGGAATTAAGGTGAATGCACCAATTTGTAAGTCGCTCTGGATAAGAGCGTCTGCTAAATGACTTAAATGTAATGTAAATGTAATGAATTCCTAGTCGATCGCCAAACATTTGAATTTGAAACAACTGAATCAGGTTTTTGGCCGTAGGTGCACCCGATTCAGTTGCCCTGTGAACAGGTGAACAGTTTCCATTTTGAACCATTTCATGTGTCTGAAGGTACAAACTCTGCCTTCCCGGCGGGCCCAGAGAGTAAATCAGGTGCACTATAGGCTTACCGTTGGCCAATCGGATGGCTCAGATGACTGTGTCTGCAGTAACATAGCAGGCATAAAAGAAAGCTACAGCAAAGTTAATACTGTGAGATTTCAAAACGTTAAGAACCCTTGACTAGAGAGAGACTGTCAACGAATACAGCAAAGAGATGTGAGTTCATGTTTAAGTTCTTACTCGGCACTGTCAACACTTTGTATTCAACACTTTTATGAGCCATAAAATGTGCGTTCTTCCTATTTCCACTCAGTGCTACAACAAACACAGCAGCAGTAATGAATGAGTAGGAACGTGTGTCTACAGGCATGCGTTGGTGTTATTATTAGTGTCTTGGGTCTTTTTTAATACCGAGGAATATTTCAATATTTCATATTTCATTCATCTCTGTTAATAGAGTAACAACATGAATTTGTCCATGAGGCAGAAATAATCTAATCAAATTTCATTAGTCACATGCGCCAAATACAACAAATACAAATTACAGTGAAATGCTTACTTATTTATTTTTATTTCACCTTTATTTAACCAGGTAGGCTAGTTGAGAACAAGTTCTCATTTGCAACTGCGACCTGGCCAAGATAAAGCATAGCAGTGTGAACAGACAACACAGAGTCTTGCTAATTGTTTACTCCATGTGTAACTCTGTGTTGTCTGTTCACACTGCTATGCTTTATCTTGGCCAGGTCGCAGTTGCAAATGAGAACTTGTTCTCAACTAGCCTACCTGGTTAAATAAAGGTGAAATAAAAAATAAAAATAAATAAATAAAAAGTTACACATGGAGTAATCAATTAACAAGTCAATAACACAGTAGACAAAAGGGGAGTCTATATACAATGTGTGCAAAAGGCATGAGAAGGTAGGCGAATAATTACAATTTTGCAGATTAATACTGGAGTGATAAATGATCAGATGGTCATGTACAGGTAGAGCTATTGGTGTGCAAAAGAGCAGAAAAGTAAATAAATAAAAACAGTGTGGGGATGAGTTAGGTGAAAATGGGTGGGCTATTTACCAATAGACTATGTACAGCTGCAGCGATCGGTTAGCTGCTCAGATAGCTGATGTTTGAAGTTGGTGAGGGAGATGAAAGTCTCCAACTTCAGCGATTTTTGCAATTCGTTCCAGTCACAGGCAGCAGAGTACTGGAACGAAAGGCGGCCACATGAGGTGTAGGCTTTAGGGATGATCAGTGAGATACACCTGCTGGAGCGCGTGCTACGGATGGGTGTTGCCATCGTGACCAGTGAACTGAGATAAGGCGGAGCTTTACCTAGCATGGACTTGTAGATAACCTGGAGCCAGTGGGTCTGGCGACGAATATGTAGCGAGGGCCAGCCGACTAGAGCATACAAGTCACAGTGGTGGGTGGTATAAGGTGCTTTAGTGACAAAACGGATGGCACTGTGATAAACTGCATCCAGTTTGCTGAGTAGAGTGTTGGAAGCAATTTTGTAGATGACATTGCCAAAGTCGAGGATCGGTAGGATAGTCAGTTTTACTAGGGTAAGCTTGGCGGCGTGAGTGAAGGAGGCTTTGTTGCGGAATAGAAAGCTGACTCTTGATTTGATTTTCTATTGGAGATGTTTGATATGAGTCTGGAAGGAGAGTTTGCAGTCTAGCCAGACACCTAGGTACTTATAGATGTCCACATATTCAAGGTCGGAACCATCCAGGGTGGTGATGCTAGTCGGGCATGCGGGTGCAGGCAGCGATCGGTTGAAAAGCATGCATTTGGTTTTACTAGCGTTTAAGAGCAGTTGGAGGCCACGGAAGGAGTGTTGTATGGCATTGAAGCTCGTTTGGAGGTTAGATAGCACAGTGTCCAATGACGGGCCGAAAGTATATAGAATGGTGTCGTCTGCGTAGAGGTGGATCAGGGAATCGCCCGCAGCAAGAGCAACATCATTGATATACACAGAGAAAAGAGTCGGCCCGAGAATTGAACCCTGTGGCACCCCCATAGAGACTGCCAGAGGACCGGACAGCATGCCCTCCGATTTGACACACTGAACTCTGTCTGCAAAGTAATTGGTGAACCAGGCAAGGCAGTCATCCGAAAAACCGAGGCTACTGAGACTGCCGATAAGAATATGGTGATTGACAGAGTCGAAAGCCTTGGCAAGGTGGATGAAGACGGCTGCACAGTACTGTCTTTTATCGATGGCGGTTATGATATCGTTTAGTACCTTGAGTGTGGCTGAGGTGCACCCGTAACCGGCTCGGAAACCAGATTGCACAGCGGAGAAGGTACGGTGGGATTCGAGATGGTCAGTGACCTGTTTGTTGACTTTGCTTTCGAAGTCCTTAGATAGGCAGGGCAGGATGGATATAGGTCTGTAACAGTTTGGGTCCAGGGTGTCTCCCCCTTTGAAGAGGGGGATGACTGCGGCAGCTTTCCAATCCTTGGGGATCTCAAACGATATGAAAGAGAGGTTGAACAGGCTGGTAATAGGGGTTGCGACAATGGCGGCGGATAGTTTCAGAAATAGAGGGCCCAGATTGTCAAGCCCAGCTGATTTATACGGGTCCAGGTTTTGCAGCTCTTTCAGAACATCTGCTATCTGGATTTGGGTAAAGGAGAACCTGGAGAGGCTTGGGCGAGGAGCTGCGGGGGGAGCGGAGCTGTTGGCCGAGGTTGGAGTAGCCAGGCGGAAGGCTTTGCCAGCCGTCGAGAAATGCTTGTTGAAGTTTTCGATAATCATGGATTTATCGGTGGTGACTGTGTTACCTAGCCTCAGTGCAGTGGGCAGCTGGGAGGAGGTGCTCTTGTTCTCCATGGACTTCACAGTGTCTCAGAACTTTTTGTAGTTGGAGCTACAGGATGCAAACTTCTGCCTGAAGAAGCTGGCCTTAGCTTTCCTGACTGACTGCGTGTATTGGTTCCTGACTTCCCTGAACAGTTGCATATCGCGGGGACTAGTCGATGCTATTGCAGTCCGCCACAGGATGTTTTTGTGCTGGTCGAGGGCAGTCAGGTCTGGAGTGAACCAAGGGCTATATCTGTTCTTAGTTCTGCATTTTTTGAACGGAGCATGCTTATCTAAAATGGTGAGGAAGTTACTTTTAAAGAATGACCAGGCATCCTCAACTGACGGGATGAGGTCAATGTCCTCCCAGGATACCCGTGCCAGGTCGATTAGAAAGGCCTGCTCACAGAAGTGTTTTAGGGAGCGTTTGACAGTGATGAGGGGTGGTCGTTTGACTGCGGATCCGTAGCGGATACAGGCAATGAGGCAGTGATCGCTGAGATCCTGGTTGAAGACAGCGGAGGTGTATTTGGAGGGCCAGTTGGTCAGGATGACGTCTATGAGGGTGCCCTTGCTTACAGAGTTGGGGTTGTACCTGGTGGGTTCCTTGATGATTTGTGTGAGATTGAGGGCATCTAGCTTAGATTGTAGGACTGCCGAGGTATTAAGCATATCCCAGTTTAGGTCACCTAACAGAACAAACTCTGAAGCTAGATGGGGGGCGATCAATTCACAAATGGTGTCCAGGGCACAGCTGGGAGCTGAGGGGGGTCGGTAGCAGGCGGCAACAGTGAGAGACTTATTTCTGGAGAGAGTAATTTTCAAAATTAGTAGTTCGAACTGTTTGGGTATGGACCTGGAAAGTATGACATTACTTTACAGGCTATCTCTGCAGTAGACTGCAACTCCTCCCTGGAACTGCTTGCCGTGTGGTAGCAGAGAGAACAGACAATTTTTAGGACCTTCCTCTGACACCCCCTGTTATAGAGGTCCTGGATGGCAGGAAGCTTGGCCCCAGTGATGTACTGGGCCGTTCGCACTACCCTCTGTAGTGCCTTGCTGTCGGAGGCCATACCAGGCAGTGACGCAACCACTCAGGATGCTCTCGATGTGGCAGCTGTAGAACCTTTTGAAGATCTGAGGAACTCATGCCAAATTTTTTCAGTCTCCTGAGTGGGAATAGGTTTTGTCGTGTCCGTTTCACGACTGTCATGGTGTGCTTGGACCATGTTAGTTTGTTGGTGATGTGGACACCAAGGAACTTGAAGCTCTCAACCTGCTCCACTGCAGCCCTGTCGATGAGAATAGGGGTGCGCTCGGTCCTCTTTTTCCTGTAGTCCACAATCATCTCCTTTGTCTTGATCACATTGAGGGAGAGGTTGTTGTCCTGGCACCACACGGCCAGGTCTCTGACCTTCTCCCTATAGGCTGTCTCGTTGTTGTCGGTGATCAGGCCTACCACTGTTGTGTCATCGGAAAATGTAATGCAGTGCGACTTGAGTTTCGTCATCATCTGGAAGACAGTGTTCTTTTTTGATCATTGTCAGTGGAGGAAAAGGAGAGCAGAGGGATGTTGAGAGGCGGACCCTCAGTCTGCTGCTGTCTCCTTCCTCTGAGACTGACCATCAGATGCAGGCACCATCAGCCCAGTAAAATAAAAATGAAAAGCTAATTATTTAAATGTATGCTCACTCAGCTGTGCTTCACAAGTAATGCTACAAATGATATACTATCGGTGTGATCATATAGCCTACCTCAAATGTTTAAATATATATATTTTTTAAATCTCCCGAACTACAGTGCATTGGGAAATTCAAGTAAAGCCAACATGCAGTGATCATGTATTGGGCCTATAGCTTACTGCACAAACCTCATTGTTACAGTACTGTTTTTAATTGGTTAATGTTGCATAGCCTTACGCTTTTTTAATTTTTTTATTTCTTTATTTTTACCCCCTTTTCTCCAGAATTTCGTGGTATCCAATTGTTAGTAGTTACTATCTTGTCTCATCGCTACATATCCCGTACGGGCTCGGGAGAGACGAAGGTCAAAAGCCATGCGTCCTCCAAAACACAACCCAACCAAGCCGCACTGCTTCTTAACACAGCGCGCATCCAACCCGGAAGCCAGCCGCACCAATGTGTCGGAGGAAACACTGTGCACCTGGCGACCTGGTTAGCGTGCACTGCGCCTGGCCCGCCACAGGAGTCGCTAGTGCGCGATGAGACAAGGATATCCCTAATGGCCAAACCCTCCCTATCCCGGACGACGCTAAGCCAATTGTGCGTTGACCCACGGACCTCCCGGTCGCAGACGGCTGCGACAGAGCCTGGGCGCGAACCCAGAGTATCTGGTGGCACAGCTAGCACTGCGATGCAGTGCCCTAGACCACTGTCCAACCCGGGAGGCTGGCTTATGCTTTTTAAGCCATGTAAAAAAAAATTGGCAGGTCTCGGCTTGCATTTTGACTCAAAGTGATTTTGACTCAGAAAAGGTTGGTGCCCACTGTCCTAGAGCTTTCCCTGTTAGCACTATTAACGTTTCCCTTTACTGTGACAATTGTGATTGAATCTGTACAATATTAGCCACTTTCAATGCAACATACCAAAACAAAATGAACTATGCAAGAGATTTTTATTGTCGGCAGAACGCATCGGAGACATGCACTACTCAGCCCATACTCTACACAGACTGGTGTGGCATAAACAATCATAGCTGCAGTAGGGCTTTATGCAAATAGACCATTTCCATATATGGATCTGTGCCATTTACTTTGAACTGGACTGTGTTTACAGCATGAGCGGTCGTGAATAGATGCCCTTGTTTTGAGATCAAAGCGAGAGCTGCATGTAGCCACTTGTGCACATTTTGTTTATATCCTTTACTAGTTAGTGAGTATCCCAGTTATAGATAATTTGTAGTCAGCAATTAGGTAGTGATTGCTTCCTACAAGAGCACAAAACCTATACATTTGTAGACACCTTTGAAAAACTAGTCAGATAAAGAGCTTTTTGTGTCTTCAAGGGGAAATGTTGTATTTTGAATCAGGCTTGAATAAGCTAAGTAGCAATAGGCAGAGGGTAGCATAATTTGTCTGATTCTCTGTAATAATGGTATGGGAATAATAATGCATTTTATTTTGTAAAGTGGTTTCTTGCATCAAACAACGCAACAACATTTTCAGTCACCTCCTAGTCTGAAGGACAAGTGGATAAACAGGTTAATGTCAAGACCTGCATGTTTTTTTTTCCAAAGGATTCATGGAATGTAGGCCTACATTGAACACCACACATTGGCTGCTACTGTAGGCTGAATGATGAATGAACAGCAATTTACATAATAAAAAATGATGGGATGCATTTTCTCCATTGTTTTTGATGGTAGGCCACTCTGGTAGGCCTACATTATGATCAAATAGCCACAATAGCCTACATGGCCACTGTTAACTGTAACTGAAAGCGAGTACAGCCTCAGTGTTCACAGTAAAGTGCGCAGGAAGTTGAACAGAAATTTCACAATGTTCAAGTTTGGGCTCAGCAAACCTGCAATTTGCTCAGTGGCAAATTTTATTTGAGAGAACATTGGTTTGGTGATATCCGTCATACCGTTTCTGTACCATTCTGGGATATACTGTATTTCTGAATGTGCACACAAGGGGCACTATTAAAAAAATGAATCTATTTAGGCAACAGTGATCTTGATCCCGAAGGGGATTGAATGTCACTGCTGTAACCAAGAAGGTTGATCTTGACACCTAGCCACTTATCTAGCAAGTTAGGAAACCAAATGCAGAGCTGGAGCTCTGAGCAGGATATAACTTATTTGACACATCTTAGATTTCTTATAGTTATACTTAACTTATAAGCAGTTGCATAGCACGCAGCCCCCCAATACCCCGGTATATGGTACATCGCCCAAGCCTAGCACGCGCACGCACGCACGCAAACACACACACACACACACACACACACACACACACACACACACACACACACACACACACACACACACACACACACACACACACACACACACACACACACACACACACACACACACACACACACACACACACACACACACACCTAGCACCCCAGTCTCCTCCAGTCCTCCAAACTTCTGCATGGCTTTGATGGCTTTGGTCAGGGCCTCCTTGGTCTGGAGCTGTCCAGTCACTGGGTCAGGGGGCGGGAGGTACCCATACTTACTCAGCCAATCCTGGAAGAGACAACAGGAAGTGTTAAAAGCCATTCCAATCATTCCTGTGAATGTGTGAATGTTTGAATGAATGCAGTTGATGTTTGTTAGAATGTGTTTATGTGTGTTGCAGGGTTTCTGTTGTGGTGCCGTCCACCCACGGTGCTCAGAATGACAGAAATCACATTTCAATTATGGTAATTCATCTTAACAGGACATTCCACTCCTGTAATGAAGCAGACAATAAAACATCATTTTCAAACATTTGCCAGAATGCAATTCGCGGGAAAACTGATGAGAGCAGTTTCACATTTGACCGAAATGAAAATCTCTGTTAGAAACTTAGAAAGAGGGGGAACAAGAGATGCTAAAACTAGGATCGTTTGCTAATATGACTAGGATTATGCCTTTGGCTTCTGGACAACGAAGGAAAGTTGATATGAAAACCAAAAGCACAGGAGAGAAATGGCATACTAGGAAGTCTTTCGTAGGTGGCACTTCGAATAGGCTAGGGAAGTCAATTTAAATACATTTGCCAAAATAATATAATTACTCCGGCCTATACAGGAAAAAAAATACTTTAAAATACTTCACCAGAAAGCATGACTTAGCCACAGAGGAATCGAGGATCAATTTTCTTTTAGAGCTATCGATTGTTTCAAATCACCAGCTTGTAGGCCTACTGTATGTCTATTTGGGAAGCCTGAAATTTGGACAGAACACGTGGCAATAGGCCTAGCTGATTATTAAGTTGCGTCTGTTAGTTAAAAGCATTTCAAATAAGTGTGAAGATAGTATCTTGAGTATAATTCAAAATTTAGTCAAACGAAGGGGAGGGGTGTGTGGCGAAGACATAGGCAAGTCTCTCTCCAGAATGGCTCAGCTGTCTACCGCTAATTCTTGCACATTCACTGTTTCATTGTGTGAATGGTTTGCCCTTTGATCGTTTATTTTTGATCAACTCCCCATGACATATATCACAAGTGGTAAATATATGTAATGGGGAATTGAAATAAAGAGTAGCTCAAGTCAAGATATATAGAAAGGCTGAGTAGAGAGATTAATGCAATTTAAAGAACGTGAATCTATGATATTTTCTACTGTTTTTATTTGTCTGCTTTATGTATTTTGACTTAGATGACAATGGATGTTATCGGTCTACAGGCTGAGTTCCATGCACTCCTTTCTTTAATAGCCAATGGATCACAGTGTATCAATGTGTCCATACGGCGGAACCTGGTGCTCTCGCATTAGTTGAATTTGAACTTTACCATTTTTACCATTTTCATTCAGATTTTTATGATTAATCACGTGATAATGATTTTGAGAAACTAAAACATTATTTTTATTGAAATCAAAATGTTCCACGAAAATGTGCATATGAAAATCATAACTGGCATGTAGATTGGTAGTAATGTTAGGATAAATTGTAAGCTTCCCCAAACTTCTCCAAATTCACTCACTGCCTATGAAGTCTTTATAAAATAATTGTCCCCATGTTTCTATGGTCGGATTTGCCTATGAGCTACTTTGAAGCAAGGTAAGATATGTCTCATAATATGAAGTAAAACATTCAGGTTTCAAACAATTAAGTAGGGCTATGTTTTCAAAATGCATACTGCCTTCAGCTCACATTGTAAAGTGGTGGTGACGCATTGATAGCCTGTTGCCTGCACTTGAATGGTGAATGGGAGGCGTGCTTCAATTGCCAGTTGAGAAATCAAAATAGTAGGCATAGCTCTTTTTAATCGTGCACCAAAACAGGTTTTAACATGTGATTGCATTTAGAATTGGGATGGGCTTATACAAGCACATGTTTTACTCCAGCATCAACCAGCTGAGGAGTTGCAGGAGAAATCTCACTCAACATAGGTTCTGTATGCTGTGCACATGTGATAGTTTTTTTGGATAAATAAGATAGGCTACATGATGACTAACAAAAATACACATAGGCCAATTTAATTACACTAATTAACCTATAGACCGATAAGCATGACGATCAAATGTATTTCAATAAATGAATAAAAAGCATTATTTTGCAATGGGATTTCTTTCCTCCCGGGCATTTTGGCCGGTAACAGTTTTATTGATAGTCTTTTATTTATTGCCAGCTAACCCTGGTGTGTACGTGTATGTGTGGAAAAGGTGGCTATGAACAGATAACCAAAGTATAAAAGTATAAACGTATCTGCGGCCCACAATGAGTGTGTGTGTTTGTGCGTCCCTGTGTTTGAGCTTGCATATGTGTGTGTGTGTGTGTGTGTTTCCAGTAAATGCACATTACTCGCACCTAACACTGATGACTAGAGAGATACATCTCCAGAGAGTTAATAATGTCTGGCTCTAATGAGAGTTCTGACCTCCTCTCTTAAACAGTCATATCCACTCAAGCCTTTTCTCCTTCATCTCTGAGCATGCAGTCAGAGCTGGTTTGGGTTTAAATGGGCTTTTGATCAGCGTTGACTGATAAATTACTTGGATCGATAGCCAGGAACCCCCCCTTCTATTGACAACACTCCACATATTCCATTAGTCAAATTGCTTTGTGCTGACACCACAATTCTACCGATGATATGTGCCTCCCCATCCATGGAATTATTAGAGTTCAGTGCTCCAAACTGCAAAAACTTTCTGGCTAAGTTTTAGGGCCTCTAACTTGCACTAGAAACACATCAAGTTACGTTTTTTTAAATCAAAATGTACAACTCCTCCTACCTCGTAAAATAACAAAATTAATCAGATTCAAACCAACTACCCCGAATTAACAAAATTATAAAGTGAGTCACCTGGACTACACTAATCAGTGTGTCTGTGAGTGTGTGTGTGTGTCTGTGTGTGCACGTGCGTAAGTGTATGTTTAACATCTCAAATCCTGGAGTGTGAAAGACAAAAGTGACACTTCTGAAAGCATTGATTCTGCAAAGGAGGCAGCTGTAAGCAGTGTGTTTGCACCTTAACAGTTCTGTCAAACCAAACCAAAGCACTCTGACTTCCTGCTTGTTTAACTCAGCAGCTAGCGGAAAACTCATCACTCTTACCACATGTGGACATTCACACACAGCCACTGGCCCAGAGACTCTGTTTACTGTCTGATTTATGGAAGCCAATCTAACACATCTGATAGCTGCAAAACCTACTACAGAAAGAACTGAAATGGGGAAATTTGACATCTATAGCAGCTGATTTAGAAAAATGAAGACATCAGCATTTCAGTCGTCTGCTGACTGGAGAGTGCAGAGAATGGAAGATTGTGGGCCGAGGGGTTTTGCTATGATTCGGGGTGGTTCTGCTGAGCTGGTAGGTCCTGTGTCGCCCAATAGTCCAACTGCCACCACACACCCCAGTTTTTTAATGGATTGGATTCAGTAGAATAACGCAATCGGTGAACTATGAGTGCCTGTTATATAAGTCTAAGCCTTTTCATACTGTACACTGGCTTGGGCATTCATCATTCTGCCTCTAAGAGACTCCTAATACCCAGAGAGAGAGATGGTGAGAGAGAGATGGAGAGAGGACAGTGCTCAGTACTGAGAGAACAGACCCTAAAGGAGGACAACACGTCATCAGAGAGAAAACAGAGTGAGGGATTAAGAAAAGAGGTAATAAGAGAAAGGGAAAGACAGAGTGAGGGGGCGAGAGAAAAAGGAAAGTGAAAGCATAGTGAGAGAGAGATGCAACAATGTGTATTTATTAAGGATTCCCAAGGCAGCAGCTACTCTTGCTGAGGTCCAGAAATATTAAGGCAGTTACAGTTGAAGTCGGAAGTTTACATGCACCTTAGCTAAATACATTTAAACTCAGTTTTTCACAAATCCTGACATTTAACCTGTCACAACTTCCGCTGAAGTCGGTCCCTCTCCTTGTTCGGGCGGCGTTCGACGTCACCGGCCTTCTAGCCATGGCGATCCACTTTTCATTTTCCATTTGTTTTGTCTTTGTTTTACACACCTGGTTTCAATTCCCCAATTACATGTTTATTATTTAACCCTCTGTTTTCCCCATGGTTTTTGTGTGTGATTGTTTTATGTATGTCCGGTCCGTTATTGTGGGGTCGGTATTACGACATGTTATTGTAATATTTGAGTAAAGTTACTCTCGTTACTCATCTCTGCTGTCCTGCGCCTGACTCCTCTGCACCTTTACTATCATAGTTCAGTTAGGATTACCACTTTATTTTCTGAATGTGAAATGTCAGAATAATAGTAGAGAGAATTATTTATTTCAGATTTTATTTCTTTCATCACATTCCCAATGGGTCAGAAGTGTACATACACTCAATTAGTATTTGTTTAAATTGTTAAACTTGGGTCAAACGTTTCGGGTAGACTTCCACAAGCTTCCCACAATAGGTTGGGTGAATTTTGGCCCATTCCTCCAGACACAGCTGGTGTAATTGAGTCAGGTTTGTAGGCCTCCTTTCACGCAGACGCTTTTTCAGTTCTGCCCACAAATATTCTGTAGGATTACGGTCAGGGCTTTGTGATGGCCACTCCAATATCTTGACTTTGTTGTCTTTAAGCCATTTTTGTAATGGTTTTCCTCATCTGAACGAGAGGCGGACCAAAGCGCAGCGTGGTTGTTTTGATTCATGCTTTAATAAATCACTTCACATGAACAAACTAACAAAAACAAGAAAATGTGAAAACTCAAAACAGTCCTATCTGGTGCAAAGACAGAGACAGGAACAATCACCCACAAACACACAGTGAAACCCAGGCTACCTAAGTATGATTCTCAATCAGAGACAACCAATGACACCTGCCTCTGATTGAGAACCATACTAGGCCGAAACATAGAAATTCCCAAAACCTAGAAAAACAAACATAGACTGCCCACCCAACTCACGCCCTGACCATACTAACTAAATACAAAACACAGGAAATAAAGGTCAGAACGTGACAATTTTGCTACAACTTTGGAAGTTTGCTTGGGGTCATTGTCCATTTGGAAGACCCATTTGCAACTAAGCTTTAACTTCCTGCCTGACTGATGTCTTGAGATGTTGCTTCAATATATCCACATAATTTTCCGACCTCATGATGCCATCTATTTTGTGAAGTGCACCAGCCCCTCCTGCAGCAAAGCACCCCCATAACATGATGCTGCCACCCCCATGCTTTACGGTTGAGATGCTGTTCTTCGGCTTGCAAGCCTCCCCCTTTTTCCTCCAAACATAACGATGGTCATTATGGTAAAACAGTTCTATTTTTGTTTCATCAGACCAGATGACATTTCTCCAAAAAGTACGATCTTTGTCCCCATGTGCAGTTGCAAACCGTAGTCTGGATTTTTTGTGGCAGGTTTGGAGCAGTGGCTTCTTCCTTGCTGAGCGGCATTTCAAGTTATGTCGATATAGGACTCGTTTTACTGTGGATATGGGTACTTTTGTCCCTGTTTCCTCCAGCATCTTCACAAGGTCCTTTGCTGTTGTTCTGGGATTGATTTGACCTTTCACATCTCTAGGAGACAGAATGCGTCTTCCTGAACAGGTTTGACGGCTGCGTGGTCCCATGGTGTTTATACTTGCGTACTATTGTTTGTACAGATAAACGTGGTACCTTCAGTCATTTGGAAATTGCTCCCAAGGATGAACCAGACTTGTGGAGGTCTACAATTGTTTTTCTGAGGTCTGAGGTTTCTTTTGATTTTCCCATGATGTCAAGCAAAGAGGTAATGAGTTTGAAGGTAGGCCTTGAAATACATCCACAGGTACATTTACATTTAAGTCATTTAGCAGACGCTCTTATCCAGAGCGACTTACAAATTGGTGCATTCACCTTATGACATCCAGTAGAACAGTCACTTTACAATAGTGCATCTAAATCTTAAAGGGGGGGGGGTGAGAAGGATTACTTATCCTATCCTAGGTATTCCTATCCTATCCTAGGTATTCCTTACACCTTCTATTGACTCAAATTATGTCAATTAGCCTATCAGAAGCTTCTAAAGCCATGACATAATTTTCTGGAATTTTCCAAGCTGTTTAAAGGCACAGTCAACTTAGTGTATGTAAACTTCTGACCCACTGGAATTGTAATACAGTGAATTATAAGTGAAATAATCTGTCTGTTAACAATTGTTGGAAAAATGACTTGTGTCATGCACAAAGTAGATGTCCTAACCGACTAGTCAGAACTATAGTTTGTTAACAAGAAATTTGTGGAGTGGTTGAAAAACGAGTTTTAATGACTCCAATGTAAGTGTATGTAAACTTCCGACTTCAACTGTATATACAATTTAAAATATCACATTTCATAAAACTTTCACAACACTAAGTGTGTTCCCTCAGGTCACTGCTCTACTATCACATATCTACAATACAATATCCATGTGTAAGTGTGTAGACTGTGTGTCTTATCAGGTGTACATGTGTCTGTACTTGTGTGTCTCTTCACAGTCACCGCTGTTCCATAAGGTGTATTTGTATCTGTTTTTTAAAATCTGATCCTACTGCTTTTATCAGTAGACTGGCATGTATTGTGGGGTATGCATGGGTGTCTGAGCTGTGTGCTAGTAGTTTAAACAGACACATTACATTACATTTAAGTCATTTAGCAGACGCTCTTATCCAGAGCGACTTACAAATTGGTGCATTCACCTTATGACATCCAGTAGAACGGCCACTTTACAATAGTGCATCTAAATCTTTTAAGGGGGGTGAGAAGGATTACTTTATCCTATCCTAGGTATTCCTTAAAGAGGTGGGGTTTCAGGTGTCTCCGGAAGGTGGTGATTGACTCCGCTGTCCTGGCGTCGTGAGGGAGTTTGTTCCACCAATGGGGGGCCAGAGCAGCGAACAGTTTTGACTGGGCTGAGCGGGAACTGTACTTCCTCAGTGGTAGGGAGGCGAGCGGGCCAGAGGTGGATGAACGCAGTGCCCTTGTTTGGGTGTAGGGCCTGATCAGAGCCTAGAGGTACTGAGGTGCCGTTCCCCTCACAGCTCCGTAGGCAAGCACCATGGTCATGTAGCGGATGCGAGCTTCAACTGGAAGCCAGTGGAGAGAGCGGAGGAGCGGGGTGACGTGAGAGAACTTGGGAAGGTTGAACACCAGACGGGCTGCGGCGTTCTGGATGAGTTGTAGGGGTTTAATGGCACAGGCAGGGAGCCCAGCCAACAGCGAGTTGCAGTAGTCCAGACGGGAGATGACAAGTGCCTGGATTAGGACCTGCGCCGCTTCTGTGTGAGGCAGGGTCGTACTCTGCGGATGTTGTAGAGCATGAACCTACAGGAACGGGCCACCGCCTTGATGTTAGTTGAGAACGACAGGGTGTTGTCCAGGATCACGCCAAGGTTCTTAGCGCTCTGGGAGGAGGACACAATGGAGTTGTCAACCGTGATGGCGAGATCATGGAACGGGCAGTCCTTCCCCGGGAGGAAGAGCAGCTCCGTCTTGCCGAGGTTCAGCTTGAGGTGGTGATCCGTCATCCACACTGATATGTCTGCCAGACATGCAGAGATGCGATTCGCCACCTGGTCATCAGAAGGGGGAAAGGAGAAGATTAATTGTGTGTCGTCTGCATAGCAATGATAGGAGAGACCATGTGAGGTTATGACAGAGCCAAGTGACTTGGTGTATAGCGAGAATAGGAGAGGGCCTAGAACAGAGCCCTGGGGACACCAGTGGTGAGAGCGCGTGGTGAGGAGACAGATTCTCGCCACGCCACCTGGTAGGAGCGACCTGTCAGGTAGGACGCAATCCAAGCGTGGGCCGCGCCGGAGATGCCCAACTCGGAGAGGGTGGAGAGGAGGATCTGATGGTTCACAGTATCGAAGGCAGACGATAGGTCTAGAAGGATGAGAGCAGAGGAGAGAGAGTTAGCTTTAGCAGTGCGGAGCGCCTCCGTGATACAGAGAAGAGCAGTCTCAATTGAATGACTAGTCTTGAAACCTGACTGATTTGGATCAAGAAGGTCATTCTGAGAGAGATAGCGGGAGAGCTGGCCAAGGACGGCACGTTCAAGAGTTTTGGAGAGAAAAGAAAGAAGGGATACTGGTCTGTAGTTGTTGACATCGGAGGGATCGAGTGTAGGTTTTTTCAGAAGGGGTGCAACTCTCGCTCTCTTGAAGACGGAAGGGACGTAGCCAGCGGTCAGGGATGAGTTGATGAGCGAGGTGAGGTAAGGGAGAAGGTCTCCGGAAATGGTCTGGAGAAGAGAGGAGGGGATAGGGTCAAGCGGGCAGGTTGTTGGGCGGCCGGCCGTCACAAGACGCGAGATTTCATCTGGAGAGAGAGGGGAGAAAGAGGTCAGAGCACAGGGTAGGGCAGTGTGAGCAGAACCAGCGGTGTCGTTTGACTTAGCAAACGAGGATCGGATGTCGTCGACCTTGTTTTCAAAATGGTTGACGAAGTCATCTGCAGAGAGGGAGGAGGGGGAGGGGAGGAGGATTCAGGAGGGAGGAGAAGGTGGCAAAGAGCTTCCTAGGGTTAGAGGCAGATGCTTGGAATTTAGAGTGGTAGAAAGTGGCTTTAGCAGCAGAGACAGAGGAGGAAAATGTAGAGAGGAGGGAGTGAAACGATGCCAGGTCCGCAGGGAGGCGAGTTTTCCTCCATTTCCGCTCGGCTGCCCGGAGCCCTGTTCTGTGAGCTCGCAATGAGTCGTCGAGCCACGGAGCGGGAGGGGAGGACCGAGCCGGCCTGGAGGATAGGGGACATAGAGAGTCAAAGGATGCAGAAAGGGAGGAGAGGAGGGTTGAGGAGGCAGAATCAGGAGATAGGTTGGAGAAGGTTTGAGCAGAGGGAAGAGATGATAGGATGGAAGAGGAGAGAGTAGCGGGGAGAGAGAGCGAAGGTTGGGACGGCGCGATACCATCCGAGTAGGGGCAGTGTGGGAAGTGTTGGATGAGAGCGAGAGGGAAAAGCATACAAGGTAGTGGTCGGAGACTTGGAGGGGAGTTGCAATGAGGTTAGTGGAAGAACAGCATCTAGTAAAGATGAGGTTGAGCGTATTGCCTGCCTTGTGAGTAGGGGGAAGGTGAGAGGGTGAGGTCAAAAGAGGAGAGGAGTGGAAAGAAGGAGGCAGAGAGGAATGAGTCAAAGGTAGACGTGGGGAGGTTAAAGTCGCCCAGAACTGTGAGAGGTGAGCCGTCCTCAGGAAAGGAGCTTATCAAGGCATTAAGCTCATTGATGAACTCTCCGAGGGAACCTGGAGGGCGATAAATGATAAGGATGTTAAGCTTGAAAGGGCTGGTAACTGTGACAGCATGGAATTCAAAGGAGGCGATAGACAGATGGGTAAGGGGAGAAAGAGAGAATGACCACTTGGGAGAGATGAGGATCCCGGTGCCACCACCCCGCTGACCAGAAGCTCTCGGGGGGTGCGAGAACACGTGGGTGACGAAGAGAGAGCAGTAGGAGTAGCAGTGTTATCTGTGGTGATCCATGTTTCCGTCAGTGCCAAGAAGTCGAGGGACTGGAGGGAGGCATAGGCTGAGATGAACTCTGCCTTGTTGGCCGCAGATCGGCAGTTCCAGAGGCTACCGGAGACCTGGAACTCCACGTGGGTCGTGCGCGCTGGGACCACCAGACTAGGGTGGCCGCGGCCACGCGGTGTGGAGCGTTTGTATGGTCTGTGCAGAGAGGAGAGAACAGGGATAGACAGACACATAGTTGACAGGCTACAGAAGAGGCTACGCTAATGCAAGGAGATTGGAATGACAAGTGGACTACAGGTCTCGAATGTTCAGAAAGTTAAGCTTACGTAGCAAGAATCTTATTGAATAAAATGATTAAAATGATACAGTACTGCTGTAGACCTTGGTGAAATGGTGCATTCACCCATTTCAACACAAGCAGTGATGAGCCATGAAAGGTTTACATGCATATAAGTAATGTTAGCTCTCGGTGTACATTTAAGGGCCAGTCGTGCTGCCCTGTTCTGAGCCAATTGTAATTTTCCAAAGTTCTTCTTTGTGGCACCTGACCACATGACTGAACAGTAGTCCAGGTGCGAGAAAACTAGAGCTTGTAGGAACTGCCTTCTTGATAGTGCTGTTAAGAAGGTACAGGAGGGCTTTATTATGGACAGACTTCTCTCCATTTTAGCGACTGTTGCATCAATATGTTTTGACCATGACAGTTTACAATCCAGGGTTACTCAAGTAGTTTAGTCACCTCAACTTGCTCAATTTCTACATAATTATTTACAAGATTATGTTGAGGTTTATGGTTTAGTGAATGATTTTATCCTAAATACTAACTGCAGCTCTTTGTTAAGTGTTTCAGTGATTTCAATCGCTGTAGTAGCTTATGTGTATAGTGTTGAGTCACCTGCATACATAGACACACTTATTTTACTCAAAGCCAATGGCATGTCACTGCCCTGGGGACTTCCTGATTCTACCTGGATGATGTTGGAGAGGTTTCCATTAAATAACACCCTCTGTGTTCTGTTAGACAGGTAACTCTTTATCTACAATATAGCAGGGGGTGTAAAGCCATAACACATATGTTTTTCCATCGGCAGACTATGATCAATAATGACAAAAGCAGCACTGAAGTCTAACAAAACAGCTCCTTTTTATCATCAATTTCTCTCAGTCATTTGTGTAAGTGCTGTGCTTGTTGAATGGCCTTCCCTATAAGTGTGCTGAAGGTCTGTTGTCAATTTGTTTACAGTAAAATAGCATTGTATCAGATCAAAAAAATTTTTTTCCCCAAAAGTTAACTAAGGGTTGGTACCAGGCTGATTGGTCGGCTATTTGAGCCAATAAAAGGGGCTTTAGTTTAGTTTTTAGTTTAGTTTAGTTTAGTCTATTTTTACAGGGACAGTGCACATTAATCAACGTTTCAGTAAAAGTGCCGGTTTTAGCCAGCCGGCTAATTTTCAACCGCAGTCCCTGGGCAGGTTTATTAAAAACAATTACAATATAGACAATAGCACCATAGACATAGCAACATAGCAACATAGGACAAGCAAGACATAGCATACAGACAGAGCAACATAGAACAAAAAGCAGCAAGACAAAATTCATAAAAGCAACAAAGTGTTTCCATACCTCACAAGCTACAGACAACATGGAAAGCGGCAACACACAGCTAGGGACCATGTTCACAAATCTGATTGACCTTTAGCCATGTCTTCAAGCATTTTGTGAAAGTGTGATATGTGGTGCAGTTATGTGTGTATTCCAGACATGGGAAGCTCTTTACTATTCTTGGGTAGCGGAATTACTTTTGCTTCACTCCAGGCCAGAAGGCACACACTTTCTAGAAGGCTTAGATAGACAACAATAATTTTTTCACCTGATCCACACTCACTTTACAGAATTCAAAATATTTCATAATGAGATCAGTTATACTTGGATGTGTAGTGTCAGTGCTTGTTAGTGGCATGTCATGCCTAAGTTTGCTAATCTTCCCAATAAAAAAAATCATAATTGTCAATATCAGTGGGCTTTGTGATGAATGAGCCATCTTATTAAATTAATGATGGAGCTGAGTTTGCCTTTTTGCACAAAATATCATTTAAGGTGCTCCAAAGATTATTACTATCATACTTTACACCATTTTTCTTCGTTTAAAAGTAAAGTTTCTTATTCTTTTCATTCATTTTAGTCACATGATTTGTCAATTTGCAATATGTTTGCCAATCAGATGTGCAGCCATTACGTTTGCCTCATCCCTCTCAACCATACAATTGTTCAATTCCTCATCAATCCACAGGGATTTATCCATTTTTACAGTCATCATCTTAATGGGTGCATGCTTATTAGTAACTGCAATAAGCAATTTCATAAATGTGTCAAGTTTAACCCCTTCTACTGTCGGTACGAGGCACGAAACCCCACCAATCCTCTACGACTGGAATACCAACATAATCTGCCCAAGGATTCCAACAGGCCCCTCAGGCGTGATGCCCGCTTGACGTCCCACTCTGCTAACCTGCTAGGCCGGCTACTTAGAGCTACTTGGAACCCTACTAACTCCACGACTGGTCTGTCGACGTCACCGCACGAAGAGGCAAAAAAACACTTACCCCCCTTCGCGACGTCCCCCATAGGCTAACTTGCTAGCCCCGGTCTGCTAACTGCTGGCTAGCCTGCCCCGGTCTGCTAACTGCTAGCTTGCCTGCCTCGATCTGCTAACTGCTAGCTTGCCTGCCCCGGTCTGCTAACTGCTGGCTAGCCTGCCCCGGTCTGCTAACTGCTAGCTTGCCTGCCTCGATCTGCTAACTGCTAGCTTGCCTGCCCCGGTCTGCTAATTGCTAGCCCCTACTAACTGCTTGCTTGCTAACCCGGTCTGCTAACTGCTAGCTCGTTTAGCCCCGGGCCAACTAACTGTTAGCGTGTTAGCATCGGCCTGCTAACTGTCTGAATCGCCGTGTCCCCAGTCAGCCCAACCACTAACTGGACCCATATGTTCACTTGGCTACGCATGTCTCTCTCTAATATCAATATGCCTCGTCCATTACTGTCCTGGTTAGTGATTACTGTCTTATTTCTGTAGAGCCTCTAGCCCTGCTAAATATGCCTTAATCAACCATGTTGTTCCACCTCCTACATGTGCGATGACATCACCTGTTTTAAACGTCTCTAGAGACTATATCTCTCTCATCATTACTCAATGCCTAGGTTTACCTCCAATGTACTCATTGGGGGGGGTTGCAATCTACTGCAAAGATAGCCTGTGGAGTTCTGTATTACTATCCAAGTCTGTATCCAAACAATTCAAGCTTCTACTTCTAAAAATGCACATTTCAGAAACAAGTTTCCACTTGCTATAGACCTCCCTCTGCCCCCAGCTGTGCCCTCGGTACCATATGTGAATTGATTGCCCCCCAACTATCTTCTGAGTTCGCAGACCTGTCTGCCCTTGACCAGCACAAAAACATCATGTGGCGTTCTGCATTAGCATCGAATAGCCCCCGTGATATGCAACTTTTCAGGGAAGTTAGGAACAAATATACACAGGCAGTTGTCGTGTCTTTGGCTATGCCGGATTAAGTGATATGACATGCTATTCTATAAAATAATTTATCCGTCATCAATATTACCTGATTGAGCTAATCATGTAAATGTAATTAACTAGAGAGTCGGGCACCACAAAATAATATTTATAGAGCTGTTATCTCCCGAATGAACTCTTAAAGAACGAGTAATATTTGACATCAATAGCAGTCAATATTAACCGTCATCTTAATTCAGTCTCATCTGAAAGTTGTAAATTCTTGGTTATCTGCACGAACCTTGGCTAACAAGTTGAATCAGCAATACAAAATTGGGTTTAATTATTTATTTACTAAATACCTAAATAATCACACAGAATTACACATACACATAATTAAATCATAACTTGATTACAAATTACGTCATAAAGGAAAACGTCACTAGCGGGCGGAACAGATATGACAGCTTGTTACACAAAAGAAAAGGGGCTGGGTTTGAGTGAAAGAGCGGGAAGACTGAGGAACAAAGGGCGAAGCTGTGCTATCGTAAATACAGTATCTTATGCATTCTAAATTACCACCCATTTGGAAAAGGAAAATGCAATAAATATTTACTCTGAGCTGCGCTTCGGTAGGTTTGTGGTAGATGGAAGGCCGTGTTGCCCAAACAAGTTCTTCGTCCTTTGAAGAATGTCTCTGCTGGTAAATTGAATACGTTGTAGTAACATCGTTGTGTGGTAGACGGGATACTCTGTCTGTTCCTTCCTAACCCTCATTTGCAGTGGCTGTTGCTAACTCAACGGCTATGAGGTATCACTTCTGTAGTGAATAAGAGTTCAAAGTTCATACCATTTGCCAACCAAAGCTCACATGATGTTGGCTTCGTTCTGTAGTTATTATCTAAACCATTCGTCCTCACGTCCTCGGAACAGGAGGTTACATTGTTGTCAAGGCTTTATATAGGAAGGGAGAGGAGGGCGTGTCTGAAAAGTTTTATAACCCATGTCCCTTCACAGGGCGGAACACTGATTGAGCCAAGTCCTATCTTCTGAAAACCCAAATCTTACATTTTAGAAGCTAAAATCACATTTCATCCCATCACGAATAATTTCATATTCAAACATTTAAATTGAACAACAATTCCATGTGAATCCGATAACTCTGATGTGTAGACTTTCCACTGTAGAGTTTATGTCCTCTTATCATTGATGAGAATGTCTCAGATGACAACCGAACTGATATCATTTTCATTAAGTATCACTGCATATGTTCAATTGGTCGCATTACCAGAATATAGTTCATTTCCCCCACCTTCTGATGTTCCCAGAATCTCTATGTTAACCAAGCGTTTGCAAATGTAACATCAGTAGGATAGAGAGAGGAAAAAGAGGGGAAGAGGTATTTATGACTGTCATAAACCTACCCCCAGGCCAACGTCATGACACATTTAGGAAAGCTAAGGCTAGCTTTTTCAAACAGAAATTTGCATCCTGAGGAGTACTAACTCAAAAAAGTTCTGGGACACTGTAAAGTCCATGGATAATAAGATCACCTCCTCCCAGCTGCCCACTGCTCTGAGGCTAAGAAACACTGTCACCACCGATAAATCCACTATAACTGAGAATTTCAATAAGCATTTCTCGACGGCTGGCCATGCTTTCCACCTGGCTACCCCTACCCCGGTCAACTTCCCGGCACCCTCCACAGCCACCCGCCAAAGCCCCCACCATGTCTCCTTTACGCAAATCCAGATAGCTGATGTTCTGAAAGAGCTACAAAATCTGGGACCCTACAAATCAGCCGGGATAGACAATCTGGACCCTCTCTTTCTAAAATTATCTGCTGAAATTGTTGCACCCCTATTACTAGCCCGTTGAACCTCTCTTTCGTATCGTCTGCTCGCCCGTCCAGCATCACTACTCTGGACGGCTCTGACTACGTGGAATACGTGGACAACTACAAATATCTAGGTGTCTGGTTAGACTGTAAACTCTCCTTCCAGACCCTTAAGCATCTCCAATAAAAAAAATAAATCTAGAATTGGCTACCTATATCGCAACAAAGGATCCTTCACTCATGCTGCCAAACATACCCTAACAAAACTGACCATCCTACCGATCCTCGACTTCGGTGATGTCATCTATAAAATTGCCTCCAACACTCTGGATGCAGTCTATCACAGTGCCATCCGTTTTGTCACCAAAGCCCCATACACTACCCACCATTGCGACCTGTATACTCTTGTTGGTTTGCCCTCGCTTCATACCCGTCGCCAAACCCACTGCCTACAGGTTATCTACAAGTCTTTGCTAGGTAAAGCCCCGCCTTATCTCAGATCACTGGTCACCATAGCAGCACCCACACATAGCACGCGCTCCAGCAGGTATATCTCACTGGTCACCCCCAAAGCCAATTCTTCCTTTGGTTGTCTTTCCTTCCAGTTTTCTGCTGCCAATGACTGGAACGAACTGCAAAAATCTCTGAAGCTGGAGACTCATATCTCCCTCATTCCAAGATGGCGTAGCAGTCGGACGTCTTGTCGTGTCGTGTCCCTTGTATATATCGTTTAATTTTTCTTTTTACATATTTTTCTTCGCATATCTTTTAAAACATTTAGCTAAACCTCAACTTCTAAATACTCTCCTGCAACCCACCTCACCCAATGTAGCTATTTTTTTCTAAAGTATTTATATCTACTTTGGATCCAGAACCCCTCAACTGAAGCTAGCCAGCTAGCTACCAGCTATCAGTCAGCAAACCATTGCTAGCGGTCTTCAGCTAACCGGTCATCAGCTAACCTTTAGCTCGGAAAGCTCTCGCCAGTTCGAACAACGCGACTCTAACAGACCTATTATTTTTTATGCCCGGATTCCCACCGGATTCCCACCGCAAACGGAACATTTTCAGCTGGATTCTTCACAACTAGCTATCTAGCTAACCGCAACCCCGGATGATTACTCCTGGCTAGCGTTTCCACCCACTTAACTTGAAGCTAGCCCGGCCAGAGCTCCTGTGCTACCACCGAAGCATACTCCTGGGCTACAATATCCGGACCCACGACCGGTCTATCGATGTCACCGCATGAAGAGGAATAAACAGACTCACCCCATCGCGACGTCCCCCAAAGGCCAACTTTCTAGCCCTTGCTATCTCCTTGCTTGCTAATTCGGCCTGCAAACTGCTAGCTTGTTTAGCCCCGGTCCGCTAACTGCTACCTTGTTTAGCCCTGGCCTACTAACTGTTAGCTTGTTAGCACAGGCCTGCTAACCGTCCGAATCGCCGCGTCCCAAACACTCCCTGGACCCATATTTACTTTCTATCTCTTTTCGATTTTTAATTTGTTTATACCTTCCGGTAACCTGCCTCACCCAATGTGATACGGAATCACTATTATTTTACATTTTTAGAACACACTCAAGAACCTCCAGAAGCTAACCAGCAAACTAGCTACAAGCTATTTAGTCATTGTTAGCCACTGCTAGCGGCTTTTACCTTTTGCACAGCCAGACAGTTTTTTAAAACCTGGATAACACTCGCCAGTCCAGCTTCCCTGCCCAATCCACCGCTGCCCCCCTGGACACTGATCACTTGGCTACATAGCTGATGCATGCTGGACTGTCCATTAATCACGGTACTCCATTCTGCTTGTTTATGTTTTATCTGTCGGCCCCAGCCGCACTCAGGCTCTGTGTGTAGTTAATCCGACCCTCCCTGCCTAGTCAACGCCATTTTACCTGCTGTTGTTGTGCTAGCTGATTAGCTGTTGTTGTCTCACCTACTGTTTTAGCTACTGTTTTAGCTAGCTCTCCCAATTCAACACCTGTGATTACTGTATGCCTCGCTGTATGTCTCTCTCAAATGTCAATATGCCTTGTATACTGTTGTTCAGGTTAGTTATCATTGTTTTAGTTTACTATGGAGCCCCTAGTTCCACTCTTCATACCCCTGATACCTCATTTGTCCCACCTCCCACACATGCGGTGACCTCACCCATTACAACCAGCATGTCCAGAGATACAACCTCTCTCATCATCACCCGGCTTACCTCCGCTGTACCCGCACCCCACCATACCCCTGTCTACGCATTATGCCCTGAATATATTCTACCATGCCCAGAAATCTGCTCCTTTTATTCTCTGTCCCCAACGCTCTAGGCGACCAGTTTTGATAGCCTTTAGCCGCACCCTCAAACTACTCCTCCTCTGTTCCGCGGGTGATGTGGAGGTAAACCCAGGCCCTGCATGTCCCCAGGCACCCTCATTTGTTGACTTCTGTGATCGAAAAAGCCTTGGTTTCATGCATGCATGTCAACAGCCTCCTCCCTAAGTTTGTTTTACTCACTGCTTTAGCACACTCTGCTAACCCCGATGTCCTTGCCGTGTCTGAATCCTGGCTCAGGAAGGCCACCAAAAATTCTGAGATTTCCATACCCAACTATAACATCTCCCGTCAAGATAGAACTGCCAAAGGGGGAGGAGTTGCAGTCTACTGCAGAGATAGCCTGCAAAGTAATGTCATACTTTCCAGGTCCATACCCAAACAGTTAGAACTACTAATTTTGAAAATTACTCTCTCCAGAAATAAGTCTCTCACTGTTGCCGCCTGCTACCGACCCCCCTCAGCACCCCCAGCTGTGTCCTGGACACCATTTGTGAATTGATCGCCCCCCCATCTAGCTTCAGAGTTTGTTCTGTTAGGTGACCTAAACTGGGATATGCTTAACACCCCAGCAGTCCTACAATCTAAGCTAGATGCCCTCAATCTCACACAAATCATCAAGGAACCCACCAGGTACAACCCTAAATCTGTAAACAAGGGCACCCTCATAGACGTCATCCTGACCAACTGGCCCTCCAAATACACCTCCGCTGTCTTCAACCAGGATCTCAGCGATCACTGCCTCATTGCCTGTATCCGCTACGGAGCCGCAGTCAAACGACCACCCCTCATCACTGTCAAACGCTCCCTAAAACACTTCTGTGAGCAGGCCTTTCTCATCGACCTGGCCCGGGTATCCTGGAAGGACATTGACCTCATCCCGTCAGTTGAGGATGCCTGGTCATTCTTTAAAAGTAACTTCCTCACCATCTTAGATAAGTATGCCCCATTCAAAAAATGCAGAACTAAGAACAGATATAGCCCTTGGTTCACTCCAGACCTGACTGCCCTCGACCAGCACAAAAACATCCTGTGGCGGACTGCAATAGCATCGAATAGTCCCCGCGATATGCAACTGTTCAGGGAAGTCAGGAACCAATACACGCAGTCAGTCAGGAAAGCTAAGGCCAGCTTCTTCAGCCAGAAGTTTGCATCCTGTAGCTCCAACTCCAAAATGTTCTGGGACACTGTGAAGTCCATGGAGAACAAGAGCACCTCCTCCCAGCTGCCCGCTGCACTGAGGCTAGGTAACACGGTCACCACCGATAAATCCATGATTATCGAAAACTTCAACAAGCATTTCTCAACGGCTGGCCATGCCTTCTGCCTGGCTACTCCAACCTCAGCCAACAGCTCCGTCCCCCCCGCAGCTACTCGCCCAAGCCTCTCCAGGTTCCCCTTTACCCAAATCCAGATAGCAGATGTTCTGAAAGAGCTGCAAAACCTGGACCCGTACAAATCAGCTGGGCTTGACAATCTGGACCCTCTATTTCTGAAACTATCCGCCGCCATTGTCGCAACCCCTATTACCAGCCTGTTCAACCTCTCTTTCATATCGTCTGAGATCCCCAAGGATTGGAAAGCTGCCGCAGTCATCCCCCTCTTCAAAGGGGGAGACAACCTGGACCCAAACTGTTACAGACCTATATCCATCCTGCCCTGCCTATCTAAGGTCTTCGAAAGCCAAGTCAACAAACAGGTCACTGACCATCTCGAATCCCACCGTACCTTCTCCGCTGTGCAAACTGGTTTCCGAGCCAGTCACGGGTGCACCTCAGCCACGCTCAAGGTACTAAACGATATCATAACCGCCATCGATAAAAGACAGTACTGTGCAGCCGTCTTCATCGACCTTGCCATGGCTTTCGACTCGGTCAATCACCATATTCTTATCGGCAGACGCAGTAGCCTCGGTTTTTCAGATGACTGCCTTGCCTGGTTCACCAATTACTTTGCAGACAGAGTCCATGAGGTAGAAGATATTTTTCAGCCTCTCAGTCCCAGCTTTGATGCACCTGTACTGACCTCACCTTCTGGATGATTGTGGGGTGAACAGGCAGTGGCTCAGGTGGTTGTTGTCCTTGATGATCTTTTTGGCCTTCCTGTGACATTGGGTACTGTAGGTGTCCTGGAGGACAGGTAGTCTCCCCAGGTAATGTGTTTTGCAGATCGCACCACCCTCTGGCGAGCCCTGCAGTTGTAGGCGGTGCAGTTGCCGTACCAGGCGATGATACAGCCCGACCGGATGCTCTCAATTGTGCATCTGTAGAGGTTTGTCAGGGTTTTAGGTGACAAGCCATATTTCTTTCACCTCCTGAGGTTAAAGAGGCGCTGTTGCACCTTCTTCACCACACTGTCTGTGTGGATGGACCATTTCAGTTTGTTCGTGATGTGTATGCCGAGGAACTTGAAACTTTCCACCTTCTCCACTGGTGTCCCGTCAATGTGGATAGGGGGGTACTCCCTCTGCTGTTTCCTGAAGTCCATGATCATCTCCTTTGTTTTGTTGACGTTGAGTGAGAGGTTGTTTTCCTGACACCACACTCCGAGTGCCCTCATCTCCTCCCTATAGGCTGTCTCATCTTCGTTGGTGATCAAGCCTACTGCTGTTGTGTCATCTGCAAACCTGATGATTGAGTTAGAGGCGTGCGTCGCCACACAGTCATGGGTGAACAGGGAGTACAGGAGGGGGCTGAGCACGCACCCTTATGGGGCCCCAGTGATGAGGATCAGCGAAGTGGAGATGTTGTTTCTTACCTTCACCACCTGGGGGTGGCCCGTCAGGAAGTCCAGGACCCAATCGCACAGGGCGGGGTTGAGGTCTAAGGTGACAGGTAAGGTGGAGATGATATGATCCTTGACTAGTTTTTCAAAGCACTTCATGATGACAGAAGTGAGTGCTACGGGGTGATAGTTTTTCAGTTCAGCTACCTTTGCCTTCTTGGGTACAGGAACAATGGTGGCCATCTTGAAGCATATGGGGACAGCAGACTGGGATAGGTAGAGATTGAATATGTCCGTAAACACACCAGCCAGCTGGTCTGTGCATGCTCCGAGGACGCGGCTAGGGATGCAGTCTGGGCTGGCAGCCTTGCGAAGGTTAACACGTTTAAATGTCTTACTCGTGTCGGCCACGGAGAAGGAGAGCCCACAGACCTTGGTAGCGGGCCGGTTCGATAGCACTGTGTTATCCTCAAAGTGGGCAAAGAAGGTGTTTTGTTTGTCTGGAAGCAAGATGTCGGTGTCCGTGACGTGGTTCTGTTTATAACTGTTTATTACTACCCGTATAGGTTGACCTGACAGTTTGAAGCGTTTACTTGAGTGTGAAGCTTGATGAAAGCCAGTCAATATTTACATCACCCAGAAAACATAGATCTCTGTTGATGTCACATACATTATCAAGCATTTCACACGTTATCCAGATACTGTTAGCACTTGGTGGTGTATAGCAGCTTCACACAATAATGGGCTTAAGGTGAGGCAGATGAACCTGTAGTCATTTTACAGGAATGTGGTTCGGAATATAAACTAGAAGACCTCCACCATTGGCACTTCTGTCTTTTCTATAGATGTTACAACCATGTATTGCTACCACTGTGTCCTTAAAGGTATTATCTAAGTGAGTTTCAGAGATGGTCAGAATATGAATGTGATCTGTTACTAGCAAATGATTGATTTCATGAACCTTGCTACATATGTTAATGTGGGTTATTTTTAGCACTTTTCTGGGATGCTTGATTGTTTTCATTACTTTACTTGGAAGCTTAGCAGAAGTAGATGTTCTCGTGTTATTTACGTTTGAGCTGATAGTGCAGGGTGAGCTGCACACAGTGGACTTCCTACTAGGGCACACCACCTCAGTGCTAACAGCATAACTCTGGTTCATACACATGATTACTGCATTCAATAGCTGTAGGATCAGCAGAGGCATTTAGGGCATTTAGAGGGACATATATTTGGTTACTTACATTGTGTCTTACAATGCCCCTGTGATAATGTACATTTGCTGAAGTATTATGACAACTCAGCAACCCAATGGTTGGGATTAACTGAGCTGGGCTTGGGTCATTGATAAGTCATTGTCTCAATGCAGCCTTATAATGCTGTGAAAGGATCCAGGAACTCAAATAATTTGGGTGGATCCCATCCTCCTTATAATACAAGCTTTGTTTCCAGAAGGTATCAAAATGGTCAACAAATGTTACCTCAACAGAGCTGCAATAGTCACGCAGCCTGTTATGGAGGGATAAAAGTCTGCTGAAACGTTCAATGCCACGATTTAGAGATGGCACAGGGCCAGATATTATGGGCCTTTGTTGGTGTCAAGCAGAGACCCAATCAGTTCATTAAAATCCATCTTCAACTGTTCTGAGTTGACCTTCATAATGTCATTGAATACCACATGAACTATGACAGACTCACTTTCCTGATGAAGGTTTAAAATGTTTGGGAGCAGCTTATTGATGACCTGTACTCATGCTCTTGGATACGTTTTTGCTCCAGGGACTGAGACATTTCTCACCATTGATCTGCTCAATACAATGGCCGGAGAAGGGGATGGAGAAATCCGCCCATTCCTACCCCTCACACAGTTTGTGGAACCTTTCACGGGCCCACGAGAAGCAGGATAGCGTGCACATGTAGCTCCTGACAATAGGTCCAGTCCTCCCACAGCAGTCAGAGCCCTGTCAGATCCAGAGAGAGGGAAAGGAGCCGAAAATAGACGAAGCCGCTGCTGGAGTCAGCGTAGTTGGAGGCAGTCCCAGCAATGAAGGCACAGGTACATCAGCCACCAGGGTGGCAAAGCTATTCCTCATGTCAATCTGCTCCGGACCTTTCGCAGACACTTCAGTCCACTTAGCAACATACCACTGCCTTCGGTTTCCACAACTTGTGACATGGGACCAGCCCTGGTTAGAGAATCATCTTGCTCCACTACGTGATGGAGGAGGAGAAGCAGATGGAGACGACTTCCTTGGCAGGCAAGTTCCAGGTAGCACAGGCCATTCGGATAGGGACAGATGATAGGGCGGGATAGATCCATCAAGCCCGAGTGCTGTCCAGCCACAGGAGTTGAGAACAAAGAAATTGCTTGCTAAGGATAGCCACCTCATTCCTGTAATCCCACGCAAGCAAACAATTGCTGCACTGGAACTACAGATTGTCAATATTGTCACGGACAAGAGAGTAATAAACACAGATTATACAGCGCTGGAAACTTTTGTGAGCTATTGCAGGCAAAATGGGCTCTACTGCAACCTAGCTAGCAACAGGTTTTGACACAAAAACTTATGAACAAAATAAAACTTAGGAAGCAACAGGTTGAGGTGCAGGAGGTATCCGATTTCGTGACAGGGGTTTGTGTGTGTGTGTGTGAGAACACTGTGTATACATTTTTGATGACGCAGCAGGAGGACAGTATAGATCAGGCCTGGGCAACTCCAGTCCTCGGAGGCCTGATTGGTGTCACACTTTTGCCCCAGCCCCAGCTAACACACCTGACTCCAATAATAAACATCTTCAGTTAAATGCAATTAGTTTAAATCAGGTGTTTGCTAGGGATGAGGGAAAAGTGTGACACCAATCAGGCCCTCGAGGACGGGAGTTGCCCAGGCCTGGTATAGATAGTGGAGGCACGACTCTTTAATCACTGACCATCAACACAACAGTCTCAGAGGAGGACATGATCATACAACAGTTAAACCACACTGTTCTGACCCTCGGATGGAACAACGACTGGACATATGTTACCATCTGTGGAGACATACTGATATCAGGACGGATGTCACGTTAGGGTCAAGATGTTTTCCATGGCAGGTCACTTTTCCTGGTTATGTTGACATATTAACAAACCAGCAGGACTGATAGATTGACAACTCTCCTCTCCTCTTCTCTCATCCCAGTCTCATGTTGACTGTTCTGGGCTCCACTCTCCGCTTACACTGTTTGTGTGTTAACTGAGCTTCCAGCTGTGTCTCTGTATGGAGAGCTCACTCTCTTTGTGTGTGTGCACATATGTTCGTGTTTCTATGTGAGTAATTGATTATATTCTAATTCACTCTAGATTGATTATAGTGATTAATATTACCATTCGATGATGCTATATTTTTATTACGATTATTATCACCATAAGTATTTATCCTGGTCAAGCCACTTCAACCCCTGTTGACATGTACATTCCTTCCTCAATCACTCCAGTAGCACATTGAAGTAATGGATCTGGCAGTGCACTGCATATGAGACCTGTACATACAGTAACTGCATTCTCCTGTTTATTTTTATTTCATATTTTCTACTCTCGCATTTAACATGTCTTATTTCACACATTTTATTTAATGTGTTTTTATCTGTATTACTACCTGCTATTGTGCATTGTTTGGAAAGAGCTCGCAAGATAAGCATTTCACTGTACTGTTTTACACCTGCAGAATCTGGTGCATGTGTTTGCGCGTGTGTGTGTGTGCTTGTGTACATGTGAGCTCTCCACCTCCCGCTGGCTTGGAAATCAATGCATGGCGAGTTATAGCACAGTCCGTGGCATTGCCCTGGCACAGTTATCAACTCCAGTGTGGCTCTTTAAGAAGTGGAAGATGAGATCCTTCTCACCAGCTACAACACAATACAGCTACACATACACACACATACACACACACACACACACACACACACACACACACACACACACACACACACACACACACACACACACACACACACACACACACACACACACACACCACACCACACCACACCACACCACACCACCTACCCTGCAACAGTCCTCACACCTGCTTATCCAGCTCTAAAAAAGCCTATGATTGAAAGGCTAGGACAAACACCAGCATACAGCCTTGAGAATCAGAGTTATACACCACTGGACTGATAAAGGGAATACGAATATAATGCCTGTCTGGATATGGGATTTGACTCAATCACAGCACAGATGATTTCACCTTATATCATCAGTCCATCAGTCAAGCAATGAGAAAACCATCTTCCAACAAATCAGTGTAAGGGACAGACAGGCACTTTGCCCAAGAACCACTCTCCTTGGGTTACTTACAGTAAGATACCAGCAGTCCAAGTGTTTGTGTGTGTGTGTGTGTGTGTGTGTGTGTGTGTGTGTGGGTGTGTATGGGCAGAGAGGAAGGTCAGTGTTGTGCAGTGTCAGGAATCCTGAACGATGTAATCTATCTAACTGTCAGGTGGTAGTGAGGCGTATGGGTGACTGTGATTACCCGTGTGTGTGTGTGTGTGTGTGTGTGTGTGTGTGTGTGTGTGTGTGTGTGTGTGTGTGCGTGCAAAATCTCAGGAAAGTGATGGGTATGTCTTCACTAATAGGCACAAAAGCCAGATCAGAGGTGGAGAGAGAGGGAGCCTGACCCCCAGACAACCTTGTAGACAACGCATCAAAAACCAACAGCAATTTTGATGGTTGTTTATAATTGATTGGACTTAAAAAGTGTTTAGCTGTAGGCCAAAACAAAAAGATGTGTGTGTGTCTTTGTCCTTGTGTGATTAGTGTGTACAGTATTTTATTCAGACCTGGCTGTTGCTGTTGCCTTATGGAATCTCATTTGACCTCTGGGCTCTCTATTGACAAAACAAAGCAGACAAATCGATCCTCCTGGATCTATCCTACCTTCTGCATCTGTCTTCCACTATCTTACCATTCCCTTACATCTCTCTCTCTCTCTCCTCTCTCTCCTCTCTCTCTCTTCTCTCTCTCTTCTCTTTCTCTTCTTTCTCTCTCTCTCTTCTCTATCTCTCTATCTCTTGTCTCTCTCTCTTCTCTCTCCCTTTCTCTCTCTCTCTCTCTCTCTCTCTCTCTCTCTCTCTCTCTCTCTCTCTCTCTCTCTCTCTCTCTCTCTCTCTCTCTCTTCTCTTTCTCTTCTTTCTCTCTCTCTCTTCTCTATCTCTCTCTCTTCTCTCTATCTCTTGTCTCTCTCTCTTCTCTCTCCTTTCTCTCTCTCTCTCTCTCTCTCTCTCTCTCTCTCTCTCTCTCTCTATCCTACAATATCTCCCTTCCCACTGTCTTCTCTGTCTGCCACTTGTACCTGGCATGATGTCTGTGCCACCTGATGCAGAAAAAGGTTAATATGCAGATTGGATATGGGGGAGAGACACAGGGAGCATGATCCATCCATCAGCCTACTGCATGTGGAGTGAAAGAGCACCCCTGAGGTTTGACACTGTAAGGAGATGGGCAAGCGAAGAGGTGCTAACAACACCAAACCCTGCTACAGTCTCAGAGTAATAAGTCCTGGCTGCAGAAACACACCTCTGAAAGATGCAGTAAAATCAATGAGTCTTCCTTTTTTCAGGTCTGTATGATTCACTAATGTAAAGAACCCAGAGAGAGAGGGGAGACGCTGGCCAGAATTCCAAAAATCCCATCTCAGCATCTCAGCCGATCCCGGTGATGAGCTCCAGTGGCAAAACACTGAAAGATGGCCAGTGAAAGATGGCCTCTGAAACCTCCTTCGATGGCCCCCATCTTCCCTGGCAGAGATGCCTAGCAGCCATGGGGAGCAAAGGAGGGAAGGGGAAAAGGAGAGTGAGATGGGGAAGTTTTCTGAGCCCTCTGGGGGAACCTGTCCATGTCTTCCATGTCTATGGAGATATAGTATAGTGTGGTCCTTCTGTGGCTCAGTTGGTAGAGCATGGTCATACAAGACCAGATAATGTATATATAAAACGCCAGGGTAGTGGGTTCGATTCCCAGGGACCACCCATACGTAGAATGTATGCACACATGACTGTAAGTCGCTTTGGATAAAAGCGTCAGCTAAATGGCATATATTATTATATATATTATTATTAGATATCTGATGCTGTACTGTAACTGTACAGGACCTGCCTACTGCCTATTTGTTTGTCTTTTACCAGCCCCTTGGCAACATGTGTGTGTTTTTACACACTATTTGTACATGTTATTTGTCATACAAGACCAGATAATGTAGAGCATATATAAAACAGGTGGTGAGAAGCAGTATAGTGAGGCAGAGGCAGTACTGGTAGAGTATGTATAAAACAGATGGTGAGAAGCAGTATAGTGAGGCAGAGGCAGTACTGGTAGAGTATGTATAAAACAGGTGGTGAGAAGCAGTATAGTGAGGCAGAGGTAGTACTGGTAGAGTATGTATAAAACAGATGGTTAGAATGCAGTATAGTGAGGCAGAGGCAGTGCTGGTAGAGTATGTATAAAACAGATGGTGAGAAGCAGTATAGTGAGGCAGAGGCAGTACTGGTAGAGTATGTATAAAACAGGTGGTGAGAAGCAGTATAGTGAGGTGAGGCAGAGGCAGTACTGGTAGAGTATGTATAAAACAGGTGGTGAGAAGCAGTATAGTGAGGCAGAGGCAGTACTGGTAGAGTATGTATAAAACAGATGGTGAGAAGCAGTATAGTGAGGCAGAGGCAGTACTGGTAGAGTATGTATAAAACAGATGGTGAGAAGCAGTATAGTGAGGCAGAGGCAGTGCTGGTAGAGTATGTATAAAACAGATGGTGAGAAGCAGTATAGTGAGGCAGAGGCAGTGCTGGTAGAGTATGTATAAAACAGATGGTGAGAAGCAGTATAGTGAGGCAGAGGCAGTACTGGTAGAGTATGTATAAAACAGATGGTGAGAAGCAGTATAGTGAGGCAGAGGCAGTACTGGTAGAGTATGTATAAAACAGGTGGTGAGAAGCAGTATAGTGAGGCAGAGGCAGTGCTGGTAGAGTATGTATAAAACAGATGGTGAGAAGCAGTATAGTGAGGCAGAGGCAGTGCTGGTAGAGTATGTATAAAACAGGTGGTGAGAAGCAGTATAGTGAGGCAGAGGCAGTACTGGTAGAGTATGTATAAAACAGATGGTGAGAAGCAGTATAGTGAGGCAGAGGCAGTACTGGTAGAGTATGTATAAAACAGGTGGTGAGAAGCAGTATAGTGAGGCAGAGGCAGTACTGGTAGAGTATGTATAAAACAGGTGGTGAGAAGCAGTATAGTGAGGCAGAGGCAGTACTGGTAGAGTATGTATAAAACAGATGGTGAGAAGCAGTATAGTGAGGCAGAGGCAGTACTGGTAGAGTATGTATAAAACAGATGGTGAGAAGCAGTATAGTGAGGCAGAGGCAGTGCTGGTAGAGTATGTATAAAACAGGTGGTGAGAAGCAGTATAGTGAGGCAGAGGCAGTACTGGTAGAGTATGTATAAAACAGATGGTGAGAAGCAGTATAGTGAGGCAGAGGCAGTACTGGTAGAGTATGTATAAAACAGGTGGTGAGAAGCAGTATAGTGAGGCAGAGGCAGTACTGGTAGAGTATGTATAAAACAGGTGGTGAGAAGCAGTATAGTGAGGCAGAGGCAGTACTGGTAGAGTATGTATAAAACAGATGGTGAGAAGCAGTATAGTGAGGCAGAGGCAGTACTGGTAGAGTATGTATAAAACAGATGGTGAGAAGCAGTATAGTGAGGCAGAGGCAGTACTGGTAGAGTATGTATAAAACAGATGGTGAGAAGCAGTATAGTGAGGCAGTACTGGTAGAGTATGTATAAAACAGATGGTGAGAAGCAGTATAGTGAGGCAGAGGCAGTACTGGTAGAGTATGTATAAAACAGATGGTGAGAAGCAGTATAGTGAGGCAGAGGCAGTGCTGGTAGAGTATGTATAAAACAGGTGGTGAGAAGCAGTATAGTGAGGCAGAGGCAGTACTGGTAGAGTATGTATAAAACAGATGGTGAGAAGCAGTATAGTGAGGCAGAGGCAGTACTGGTAGAGTATGTATAAAACAGGTGGTGAGAAGCAGTATAGTGAGGCAGAGGCAGTACTGGTAGAGTATGTATAAAACAGGTGGTGAGAAGCAGTATAGTGAGGCAGTACTGGTAGAGTATGTATAAAACAGATGGTGAGAAGCAGTATAGTGAGGCAGAGGCAGTACTGGTAGAGTATGTATAAAACAGATGGTGAGAAGCAGTATAGTGAGGCAGAGGCAGTACTGGTAGAGTATGTATAAAACAGATGGTGAGAAGCAGTATAGTGAGGCAGAGGCAGTGCTGGTAGAGTATGTATAAAACAGGTGGTGAGAAGCAGTATAGTGAGGCAGAGGCAGTGCTGGTAGAGTATGTATAAAACAGGTGGTGAGAAGCAGTATAGTGAGGCAGAGGTAGTACTGGTAGAGTATGTATAAAACAGATGGTGAGAAGCAGTATAGTGAGGCAGAGGCAGTACTGGTAGAGTATGTATAAAACAGGTGGTGAGAAGCAGTATAGTGAGGCAGAGGCAGTACTGGTAGAGTATGTATAAAACAGGTGGTGAGAAGCAGTATAGTGAGGCAGAGGCAGTACTGGTAGAGTATGTATAAAACAGGTGGTGAGAAGCAGTATAGTGAGGCAGAGGCAGTACTGGTAGAGTATGTATAAAACAGGTGGTGAGAAGCAGTATAGTGAGGCAGAGGCAGTACTGGTAGAGTATGTATAAAACAGGTGGTGAGAAGCAGTATAGTGAGGCAGAGGCAGTACTGGTAGAGTATGTATAAAACAGGTGGTGAGAAGCAGTATAGTGAGGCAGAGGCAGTACTGGTAGAGTATGTATAAAACAGGTGGTGAGAAGCAGTATAGTGAGGCAGAGGCAGTACTGGTAGAGTATGTATAAAACAGATGGTGAGAAGCAGTATAGTGAGGCAGAGGCAGTACTGGTAGAGTATGTATAAAACAGGTGGTGAGAAGCAGTATAGTGAGGCAGAGGCAGTACTGGTAGAGTATGTATAAAACAGGTGGTGAGAAGCAGTATAGTGAGGCAGAGGCAGTACTGGTAGAGTATGTATAAAACAGATGGTGAGAAGCAGTATAGTGAGGCAGAGGCAGTACTGGTAGAGTATGTATAAAACAGGTGGTGAGAAGCAGTATAGTGAGGCAGAGGCAGTACTGGTAGAGTATGTATAAAACAGGTGGTGAGAAGCAGTATAGTGAGGCAGAGGCAGTACTGGTAGAGTATGTATAAAACAGGTGGTGAGAAGCAGTATAGTGAGGCAGAGGCAGTACTGGTAGAGTATGTATAAAACAGGTGGTGAGAAGCAGTATAGTGAGGCAGAGGCAGTACTGGTAGAGTATGTATAAAACAGGTGGTGAGAAGCAGTATAGTGAGGCAGAGGCAGTGCTGGTAGAGTATGTATAAAACAGATGGTGAGAAGCAGTATAGTGAGGCAGAGGCAGTACTGGTAGAGTATGTATAAAACAGGTGGTGAGAAGCAGTATAGTGAGGCAGAGGCAGTACTGGTAGAGTATGTATAAAACAGATGGTGAGAAGCAGTATATAGTGAGGCAGAGGCAGTACTGGTAGAGTATGTATAAAACAGGTGGTGAGAAGCAGTATAGTGAGGCAGAGGCAGTGCTGGTAGAGTATGTATAAAACAGGTGGTGAGAAGCAGTATAGTGAGGCAGAGGCAGTGCTGGTAGAGTATGTATAAAACAGATGGTGAGAAGCAGTATAGTGAGGCAGAGGCAGTACTGGTAGAGTATGTATAAAACAGATGGTGAGAAGCAGTATAGTGAGGCAGAGGCAGTGCTGGTAGAGTATGTATAAAACAGGTGGTGAGAAGCAGTATAGTGAGGCAGAGGCAGTACTGGTAGAGTATGTATAAAACAGATGGTGAGAAGCAGTATAGTGAGGCAGAGGCAGTACTGGTAGAGTATGTATAAAACAGATGGTGAGAAGCAGTATAGTGAGGCAGAGGCAGTACTGGTAGAGTATGTATAAAACAGATGGTGAGAAGCAGTATAGTGAGGCAGAGGCAGTGCTGGTAGAGTATGTATAAAACAGGTGGTGAGAAGCAGTATAGTGAGGCAGAGGCAGTGCTGGTAGAGTATGTATAAAACAGATGGTGAGAAGCAGTATAGTGAGGCAGTATAGTGAGGCAGAGGTAGTACTGGTAGAGTATGTATAAAACAGATGGTGAGAAGCAGTATAGTGAGGCAGAGGTAGTGCTGGTAGAGTATGTATAAAACAGATGGTGAGAAGCAGTATAGTGAGGCAGAGGCAGTGCTGGTAGAGTATGTATAAAACAGATGGTGAGAAGCAGTATAGTGAGGCAGAGGCAGTACTGGTAGAGTATGTATAAAACAGATGGTGAGAAGCAGTATAGTGAGGCAGAGGCAGTGCTGGTAGAGTATGTATAAAACAGATGGTGAGAAGCAGTATAGTGAGGCAGAGGCAGTACTGGTAGAGTATGTATAAAACAGATGGTGAGAAGCAGTATAGTGAGGCAGAGGTAGTACTGGTAGAGTATGTATAAAACAGATGGTGAGAAGCAGTATAGTGAGGCAGAGGCAGTACTGGTAGAGTATGTATAAAACAGGTGGTGAGAAGCAGTATAGTGAGGCAGAGGCAGTACTGGTAGAGTATGTATAAAACAGATGGTGAGAAGCAGTATAGTGAGGCAGAGGCAGTACTGGTAGAGTATGTATAAAACAGATGGTGAGAAGCAGTATAGTGAGGCAGAGGCAGTACTGGTAGAGTATGTATAAAACAGATGGTGAGAAGCAGTATAGTGAGGCAGAGGCAGTACTGGTAGAGTATGTATAAAACAGATGGTGAGAAGCAGTATAGTGAGGCAGAGGCAGTACTGGTAGAGTATGTATAAAACAGGTGGTGAGAAGCAGTATAGTGAGGCAGAGGCAGTGCTGGTAGAGTATGTATAAAACAGATGGTGAGAAGCAGTATAGTGAGGCAGAGGCAGTACTGGTAGAGTATGTATAAAACAGGTGGTGAGAAGTATGTATAAAACAGATGGTGAGAAGCAGTATAGTGAGGCAGAGGCAGTGGCTGGTAGAGTATGTATAAAACAGGTGGTGAGAAGCAGTATAGTGAGGCAGAGGCAGTACTGGTAGAGTATGTATAAAACAGATGGTGAGAAGCAGTATAGTGAGGCAGAGGTAGTGCTGGTAGAGTATGTATAAAACAGATGGTGAGAAGCAGTATAGTGAGGCAGAGGCAGTGCTGGTAGAGTATGTATAAAACAGATGGTGAGAAGCAGTATAGTGAGGCAGAGGCAGTACTGGTAGAGTATGTATAAAACAGGTGGTGAGAAGCAGTATAGTGAGGCAGAGGCAGTACTGGTAGAGTATGTATAAAACAGATGGTGAGAAGCAGTATAGTGAGGCAGAGGTAGTGCTGGTAGAGTATGTATAAAACAGGTGGTGAGAAGCAGTATAGTGAGGCAGAGGCAGTGCTGGTAGAGTATGTATAAAACAGATGGTGAGAAGCAGTATAGTGAGGCAGAGGTAGTGCTGGTAGAGTATGTATAAAACAGATGGTGAGAAGCAGTATAGTGAGGCAGAGGCAGTGCTGGTAGAGTATGTATAAAACAGATGGTGAGAAGCAGTATAGTGAGGCAGAGGCAGTACTGGTAGAGTATGTATAAAACAGGTGGTGAGAAGCAGTATAGTGAGGCAGAGGCAGTACTGGTAGAGTATGTATAAAACAGGTGGTGAGAAGCAGTATAGTGAGGCAGAGGCAGTACTGGTAGAGTATGTATAAAACAGATGGTGAGAAGCAGTATAGTGAGGCAGAGGCAGTACTGGTAGAGTATGTATAAAACAGATGGTGAGAAGCAGTATAGTGAGGCAGAGGCAGTGCTGGTAGAGTATGTATAAAACAGATGGTGAGAAGCAGTATAGTGAGGCAGAGGCAGTGCTGGTAGAGTATGTATAAAACAGGTGGTGAGAAGCAGTATAGTGAGGCAGAGGCAGTACTGGTAGAGTATGTATAAAACAGATGGTGAGAAGCAGTATAGTGAGGCAGAGGCAGTGCTGGTAGAGTATGTATAAAACAGATGGTGAGAAGCAGTATAGTGAGGCAGAGGCAGTACTGGTAGAGTATGTATAAAACAGATGGTGAGAAGCAGTATAGTGAGGCAGAGGCAGTACTGGTAGAGTATGTATAAAACAGGTGGTGAGAAGCAGTATAGTGAGGCAGAGGCAGTACTGGTAGAGTATGTATAAAACAGATGGTGAGAAGCAGTATAGTGAGGCAGAGGCAGTACTGGTAGAGTATGTATAAAACAGGTGGTGAGAAGCAGTATAGTGAGGCAGAGGCAGTACTGGTAGAGTATGTATAAAACAGGTGGTGAGAAGCAGTATAGTGAGGCAGAGGCAGTACTGGTAGAGTATGTATAAAACAGGTGGTGAGAAGCAGTATAGTGAGGCAGAGGCAGTACTGGTAGAGTATGTATAAAACAGGTGGTGAGAAGCAGTATAGTGAGGCAGAGGCAGTACTGGTAGAGTATGTATAAAACAGGTGGTGAGAAGCAGTATAGTGAGGCAGAGGCAGTACTGGTAGAGTATGTATAAAACAGGTGGTGAGAAGCAGTATAGTGAGAAGCAGTATAGTGAGGCAGAGGCAGTACTGGTAGAGTATGTATAAAACAGCTGGTGAGAAGCAGTATAGTGAGGCAGAGGCAGTACTGGTAGAGTATGTATAAAACAGGTGGTGAGAAGCAGTATAGTGAGGCAGAGGTAGTACTGGTAGAGTATGTATAAAACAGATGGTGAGAAGCAGTATAGTGAGGCAGAGGCAGTACTGGTAGAGTATGTATAAAACAGGTGGTGAGAAGCAGTATAGTGAGGCAGAGGCAGTGCTGGTAGAGTATGTATAAAACAGGTGGTGAGAAGCAGTATAGTGAGGCAGAGGCAGTACTGGTAGAGTATGTATAAAACAGATGGTGAGAAGCAGTATAGTGAGGCAGAGGTAGTACTGGTAGAGTATGTATAAAACAGATGGTGAGAAGCAGTATGGTGAGAAGCAGTATAAAACAGTGAGGCAGAGGCAGTACTGGTAGAGTATGTATAAAACAGATGGTGAGAAGCAGTATAGTGAGGCAGAGGCAGTACTGGTAGAGTATGTATAAAACAGGTGGTGAGAAGCAGTATAGTGAGGCAGAGGCAGTACTGGTAGAGTATGTATAAAACAGATGGTGAGAAGCAGTATAGTGAGGCAGAGGCAGTACTGGTAGAGTATGTATAAAACAGGTGGTGAGAAGCAGTATAGTGAGGCAGAGGCAGTGCTGGTAGAGTATGTATAAAACAGATGGTGAGAAGCAGTATAGTGAGGCAGAGGCAGTGCTGGTAGAGTATGTATAAAACAGGTGGTGAGAAGCAGTATAGTGAGGCAGAGGTAGTACTGGTAGAGTATGTATAAAACAGATGGTGAGAAGCAGTATAGTGAGGCAGAGGCAGTGCTGGTAGAGTATGTATAAAACAGATGGTGAGAAGCAGTATAGTGAGGCAGAGGCAGTGCTGGTAGAGTATGTATAAAACAGGTGGTGAGAAGCAGTATAGTGAGGCAGAGGCAGTGCTGGTAGAGTATGTATAAAACAGATGGTGAGAAGCAGTATAGTGAGGCAGAGGCAGTGCTGGTAGAGTATGTATAAAACAGATGGTGAGAAGCAGTATAGTGAGGCAGAGGCAGTACTGGTAGAGTATGTATAAAACAGATGGTGAGAAGCAGTATAGTGAGGCAGAGGCAGTGCTGGTAGAGTATGTATAAAACAGATGGTGAGAAGCAGTATAGTGAGGCAGAGGCAGTACTGGTAGAGTATGTATAAAACAGATGGTGAGAAGCAGTATAGTGAGGCAGAGGCAGTGCTGGTAGAGTATGTATAAAACAGATGGTGAGAAGCAGTATAGTGAGGCAGAGGCAGTACTGGTAGAGTATGTATAAAACAGATGGTGAGAAGCAGTATAGTGAGGCAGAGGCATGGCTGGTAGAGTATGTATAAAACAGATGGTGAGAAGCAGTATAGTGAGGCAGTGCTGGTAGAGTATGTATAAAACAGATGGTGAGAAGCAGTATAGTGAGGCAGAGGCATGGCTGGTAGTATAGTGAGGCAGAGGCAGTACTGGTAGAGTATGTATAAAACAGATGGTGAGAAGCAGTATAGTGAGGCAGAGGTAGTACTGGTAGAGTATGTATAAAACAGATGGTGAGAAGCAGTATAGTGAGGCAGAGGCAGTACTGGTAGAGTATGTATAAAACAGATGGTGAGAAGCAGTATAGTGAGGCAGAGGCAGTGCTGGTAGAGTATGTATAAAACAGATGGTGAGAAGCAGTATAGTGAGGCAGAGGTAGTGCTGGTAGAGTATGTATAAAACAGATGGTGAGAAGCAGTATAGTGAGGCAGAGGCAGTACTGGTAGAGTATGTATAAAACAGGTGGTGAGAAGCAGTATAGTGAGGCAGAGGTAGTACTGGTAGAGTATGTATAAAACAGATGGTGAGAAGCAGTATAGTGAGGAAGAGGTAGTACTGGTAGAGTATGTATAAAACAGATGGTTAGAAGCAGTATAGTGAGGAAGAGGTAGTACTGGTAGAGTATGTATAAAACAGATGGTGAGAAGCAGTATAGTGAGGAAGAGGTAGTACTGGTAGAGTATGTATAAAACAGATGGTTAGAAGCAGTATAGTGAGGCAGAGGCATGGCTGGTAGAGCATGTCTTGCTGTCCTAGCTCTCTGATCACGTCTCAGACTTCCAGTCACACACTGGAGAGGAAACACTTCCCTGTTCCCTCTAAACTCCCAATCCCCCCGAGAGCCAGCTAGGCTTGACACTGCTGGACCCTTTCACTTTCAGGGTCAGATTAGGGGAGCATATGGCTTAAAGGGACACCAAGAAGGTCTGTAGAGGATACTGGTGGATACTGTGCTACCCCGGGTTGTTCTGAGACCTTGGACATGCTTTAGACCACAGAGTCAGAGTGGGCTTCAGAGCAGGCAGGGGACACAGACTAGCACCTGGCTGTGAGAACACTCACACACACACACACACACACACACACACACACACACACACACACACACACACACACACACACACACACACACACACACACACACACACACACACACACACACACACACACACACACACACACACACACACACACACACACACACACACACACACACACACACACACACACATCCCCGCACACACTCCCATGTGGAGTTTCAGTCACCAGATTAGTATCCACAGAATGTAATATTTGGAGTTATAGGTTTTTCCTTTATTCCGCTGTGAGAGTAAAATAAAACTACTTTCCCTCTTTTCTCTGTGTAATCCCTAATCTCACCAGTCACCAACAGTAATCCTAATCGTCTAAAAACATGCAGCGGAGCATGATACAGTAGGGACCCGAAACAGACGTAGGAAAAGGAAAAGTGCTTGTTTCTTCCTCTTTATCCCTCTATCCAGCTGCACATCTGCTGGATGTCTCATGTATATTGGCATGCTCTGATAAACAAGAGTGATGTCATAATTAGTGAAGCTCCCCATGAGAGAGGGAAGGGAACATTTAGAAGAAATGAGAGTAAATAGAGAAGAGGGAGAGAGGTAGAGGCAATAGAGAGATAAATAAAGAGAGACAGAGACAGAGGGAAAGACAGAGAGATATATAGAAAGGGGGAGGAGGAGAAGAGAGAAAGAAACCCAAGTCTTAAACAGAGCCTTGTATTTAGTTCCAGTCCCTCCTGGTGTGGATTCGGACACTGACAGGATCACATTTAACACATGTTGTCAGATGAAGCAGGGGGATTCCATTGGACAACAAGGGAGGACTCTCACATTGAGCTCCGAGAGGTCAAAGTGCACAACCCTGCCCCTTCCTCCTCCGTCCTGCCACCCCACTGTAACTAGTCAGCTGGTCCTACTCACCATGCCACCACACCCGCCACGAACAGCGGGACCTGTTGTGTCCCCCTCTGATGACCTTCTCCATCCCACAATGCTCCTCTCTGTGGGGCCCTCAGGACCAGCTGCAGACCTTGGCTCCCTCATCTGCCTTATTGACAGGAAGTGAATCATCAATCCAGACTCAACCCCTGACCCCTCTGTCTCTCATAGTACTTCCTAGCCCTCAGTACCCGGGTTGGCCAAATAGTGTTTACACAACTATTTCATGGCAGGGCCAGGTCAGATTAGATCAGATGAGCTGATACCATGCTCCTCCACGATATGAAGTCTAATGAAGTGTGAACGTGGCTTTGGCCACACCACATCCAAGGCTAATTAAAGGATAGTGTAAACAGAAAAGTAGCACATCTGATATCGAAGAAAGGCTGATTTTACTTTGCATATTTTGTGAAAAGGCCAACAACAAAAAACTCTCCTACGGAGACACACACACACTTACACACATAGTCACAACTGTTCCGGTTCAGAATATTCAGAAGCTCTTTGTTCCTGATTGAGAGATTACATCACAGCATCAACTTTTTTTTTTAAAGAATGAAGCCGGGTAGTTTCAAAAACTGTCAAGATCCTTTTACATTACAGCCAAAAACTTCTTATCGTTTGCCAAAGCAGTTAGATCTCCCCATTTCCGATCAAAAGCCCTATAATCTCAGAGAAACGATTTATGTGGCTTTCTTTGTGTCTGTGATATATCGACGGGGGGATTCTGAACACTCATGTCCTCTGAGCTTGGCTGAGGAGAGGAGTCGAGAAGCAAAACACTGTTTGTCTTTGAGAGTAAACAGAGTTTAGTGAGGGATGAGCTCACCTGTGGAAATAGACGAGTGGAGCAAGGGAGGAGAATAAGAGAAGTAGATGGAGAGAGGTGCAGGCGACGCTTGGAGGGTTTCAGAACCTTACAGACACTTTATCCAACACCAGATGTGCTGTGGATTATGAGTGAGCTAAATGAATCCCTGTCTTGATCCTATCTTGTGTCTTTGATGCTTTTTTCTATATTCTCTTCTCTCAAAATACAGAAGGAGTTGTGTTTCTGGGGACTGGGGGTTGTTAGGGGGAGATTAGGTCTCCAACAGTCTCTGTTCCCATATCATCCTGGCGTTAATCAAAAGTTTCCTTATCAAACACAACTCGCTCAGTTGAACTCACAAATTCCCAGGAAAGATGTAATTGTCTCTTAGGCTGATAACTGGAAAAAACAGTAAACACTTATAAAATGCTGACTGCAGCTGTCGGCTCTGGCTAAAAGTTGCCAGTAAAAACACATCTAAGATCAGCTTTAATGTAAAAAAATGCATGTCCTGTCAAGTTCTGAATAAATAATAAAGGACCAAACATGACCCTGCAGCTTTAACTAAGGCTATGGAGCGTATACACTGCATGCTAGACATCAACTGACTGACAGCTGGTTCATTCCCATATTGTGCTGTGTGCAGTCTGTGGAGGGCATACTTTGGACCTGGGCCATAACAATCACCAGCGAGACTGACGCACCCCCCACCCACCCACCCACCCACCCACCCACCCACCCACCCACACACACCCACACACACACACACACACACACACACACACACACACACACACACACACACACACACACACACACACACACACACACACACACACACACACACACACACACACAGGAGATAAAGGGAAAGAGGGGATTTAACCACCAAAACAAGTGAAGCAGGGAATGGAAACCCAGCTAGCGAGCAGTCCAAACGCTCAACTCCATCTAACACCATAGGATGGACAAAGTACTGACTAGTGAAGGGTGGAGGAAAGTGACAGATAGAGAAGTGACATAAAATAGGTGTACTTAAAATAAAGAGGGGGTACTTAAAGTAGATGTGCTTTATATGTAACTTCCATCAAAGTAGCAAAGTTCTCCAGGGGACCACAAGCCAAGATAGATGCAGGATTATGCTTTATGTTCCTATCAAACTTAACCATAAAACATTCAACTGAGAAAACAATAAACCGCATGAAGAGATTGAGAGAGACAGAAAGAGAGAGAGACCGAAAGACAGAGGGAGAGAGAAAGAGCGGAAGAACAAGAGAAGAGCGGGTGTTCCTTGCTGACAGTTCCATTGTTCCAGTACATCCATATTCAGGAAGCTGGTGGCAGCACAAACAAACAGGTCTAGGTCGATCAATACAATGGCACCTCTTAGCATTCAACACAGAATTACATTAATACACACCGCAGGAGGGGGATCGATCATCAAGCAGACGAAAGCCATCCACTACTGGAGAGTACACAGACACGTACGTACGCACGCGCTCACACACACGTACGTACGCACGCGCTCACACACACACACACACACACACACACACACACACACACACACACACACACACACACACACACACACACACACACACACACACACACACACACACACACACACACACACACACACACACACACACACACACACACACACACACACACTTTATCAAATACAAATGCATTTCAACATATGCATGCCCACATGCAAACTCTTTGTGAAAATACTTTGACCTTTTCTTATCCTCCTGCCTTCCATGTCTGTTCAAACAGATCTCCAAGGCATCCCAGTCAAACTTCTCCCAAAATGTGGTATTACCAGAGGACACTTTCTGCACTGGGAGGCAGCTTAGTCAAAGGTTGTCTGCTATGAACAAGAACATTGCTTTTAGATGTTCAAACAGTCAGATTATATAGAAATCATTACACCACCACACTTTTTTCTTTTATCTATTAATAATGCAGTAGAACAACAAGCACATAGACAACACAGTCACTTGGAGAACACCACTGAAAGGCATGCTGCTGCATGGTGCATTATGGAGAACACCACTGAAATGTATGCTGCTGCATGGTGCATTATGGAGAACACCACTGAAAGGTATGCTGCTGCATGGTGCATTATGGAGAACACCACTGAAAGGTATGCTGCTGCATGGTGCATTATGGAGAACACCACTGAAAGGTATGCTGCTGCATTGTGCATAATGGAGAACACCACTGAAAGGTATGCTGCTGCACGGTGCATAATGGAGAACACCACTGAAAGGTATGCTGCTGCACGGTGCATAATGGAGAACACCACTGAAAGGTATGCTGCTGCACGGTGCATAATGGAGAACACCAGTGAAAGGTATGCTGCTGCATGGTGCATTATGGAGAACACCACTGAAAGGTATGCTGCTGCATTGTGCATAATGGAGAACACCACTGAAAGGTATGCTGCTGCACGGTGCATAGTGGAGAACACCACTGAAAGGTATGCTGCTGCAAGGTGCATTATGGAGAACACCACTGAAAGGTATGCTGCTGCATTGTGCATAATGGAGAACACCACTGAAAGGTATGCTGCTGCACGGTGCATAATGGAGAACACCACTGAAAGGTATGCTGCTGCATTGTGCATAATGGAGAACACCACTGAAAGGTATGCTGCTGCACGGTGCATAATGGAGAACACCACTGAAAGGTATGCTGCTGCATTGTGCATAATGGAGAACACCACTGAAAGGTATGCTGCTGCACGGTGCATAATGGAGAACACCACTGAAAGGTATGATGCTGCATGGCGCATAATGGAGAACACCACTGAAAGGTATGCTGCTGCATTGTGCATAATGGAGAACACCACTGAAAGGTATGATGCTGTATGGTGCATAATGGAGAACACCACTGAAAGGTATGATGCTGTATGGTGCATAATGGAGAACACCACTGAAAGGTATGATGCTGCATTGTGCATAATGGAGAACACCACTGAAAGGTATGATGCTGTATGGTGCATAATGGAGAACACCACTGAAAGGTATGATGCTGCATTGTGCATAATGGAGAACACCACTGAAAGGTATGATGCTGTATGGTGCATAATGGAGAACACCACTGAAAGGTATGATGCTGTATGGCGCATAATGGAGAACACCACTGAAAGGTATGATGCTGCATGGCGCATAATGGAGAACACCACTGAAAGGTATGCTGCTGTATGGTGCATAATGGGGAACACCACTGAAAGGTATAATGCTGTATGGCGCATAATGGAGAACACCACTGAAAGGTATGATGCTGCATGGCGCATAATGGAGAACACCACTGAAAGGTATGATGCTGCATTGTGCATAATGGAGAACACCACTGAAAGGTATGCTGCTGCACGGTGCATAATGGAGAACACCACTGAAAGGTATGATGCTGCATTGTGCATAATGGAGAACACCACTGAAAGGTATGATGCTGTATAGCGCATAATGGAGAACACCACTGAAAGGTATGCTGCTGCACGATGCATAATGGAGAACACCACTGAAAGGTATGCTGCTGTATGGTGCATAATGGAGAACACCACTGAAAGGTATGATGCTGCATTGTGCATAATGGAGAACACCACTGAAAGGTATGATGCTGCATTGTGCATAATGGAGAACACCACTGAAAGGTATGATGCTGTATAGCGCATAATGGAGAACACCACTGAAAGGTATGATGCTGCATGGCGCATAATGGAGAACACCACTGAAAGGTATGATGCTGCATTGTGCATAATGGAGAACACCACTGAAAGGTATGCTGCTGCACCACTGAAAGGTGATGCATAATGGAGAACACCACTGAAAGGTATGATGCTGCATGGCGCATAATGGAGAACACCACTGAAAGGTATGATGCTGCATAGTGCATAATGGAGAACACCACTGAAAGGTATGATGCTGCATGGCGCATAATGGAGAACACCACTGAAAGGTATGATGCTGCATTGTGCATAATGGAGAACACCACTGAAAGGTATGCTGCTGCACGGTGCATAATGGAGAACACCACTGAAAGGTATGATGCTGTATAGCGCATAATGGAGAACACCACTGAAAGGTATGATGCTGTATGGCGCATAATGGAGAACACCACTGAAAGGTATGATGCTGTATAGCGCATAATGGAGAACACCACTGAAAGGTATGATGCTGTATAGCGCATAATGGAGAACACCACTGAAAGGTATGCTGCTGCACGGTGCATAATGGAGAACACCACTGAAAGGTATGATGCTGTATAGCGCATAATGGAGAACACCACTGAAAGGTATGCTGCTGCACGGTGCATAATGGAGAACACCACTGAAAGGTATGCTGCTGTATGGTGCATAATGGAGAACACCACTGAAAGGTATGATGCTGCATGGTGCATAATGGAGAACACCACTGAAAGGTATGCTGCTGCACGGTGCATAATGGAGAACACCACTGAAAGGTATGCTGCTGCATGGCGCATAATGGAGAACACAATTTATGCATCTTCGGAGGTGCGTATAATGTGGATGTTAGAAGAGGATGCATAATAAATTGCGATAACATGTCCATTATGTGTGCCCATCCAGACGAAGGCCTTACATTACATTACATCGGCATGTTTATGCACAGCACACACACAGGCTTCGTCCCAATTGGCACACTATTCACTATTTAGAGCACTACTTTTGACCAGAGATGTGCCTAGTTAAAAGTAGTGCACTATATAGGCAATAGGGTGCCATTTGGGACGCATCGGTAATATGCACACGAAGCAGAGACATCCTCTTTATATGAGCTTTTAACATGGAGGAAAAACAGGTACAGGGGATATTTACACACTTAATCATTCCAATGGGCTTTGTAGATAATGAGAGGATTAAAGCCCACTGCTTCCTCACTATATATCATCTACCACACTACGAGAGAGAGAGAGAGAGCGAGAGACCTGATGATAAATGACTACTTTCATATGACTAGGGGTTTCTCTACACAGGGAGTCAAGAAGGAAAGAAAACACTGTATAATGTTTCTCCCAAGTGCTTCACTATATCTCACTACTTCAATACAATGTTTCTGCTGCAGTAGCTTGTGTCTTCATCCATGCCATCTTCATTAGAGTACTACTGTAGAAGTGCACAAAGGACAGGGTACCTCACAGTATACACTAAGTTACCAAAAGTATGTGGACACCTACTCGTCGAACATCTGATTGTAAAATCATTGGAATTAATATGGAGTTGGACCCCCCTTTGCTGTTATAACAACCTCCACTCTTCTTGCTTCCACTCAGCCACAAGGGAACTAATTTCATGAAGCTCCCAACTAACAGTTATTGTGCTGACATTGCTTGCAGACACAGTTTGGAACTCGGTAGTGAGTGTTGCAACTTGAGGATAGCCGATTTTTATATGCTACGCTCTTCAGCATTCGGCGGTCCCCATTCTGAGAGCTTGTGTGGCCTACCACTTCGAGGCTGAGCCATTGTTGCTCATCGACGTTTCCACTTCACAATAACAGCACTTACAGTTGACCGGGGCAGCTCTAGCAGGGCAGAAATTTGATGAACTGACCTGCTAGAAAGCTATAAGATTGGGTGACCATTTTATTAATTGTTCAGCAGACTATTTACATTGACACTCAGCCTTTGTTTTTACACTGCTGCTACTCAATGTTTATTATCCAATCAAAGTCACTTTACCCCTACCTACAAATGACCTCGACTAACCTGTACCCCCTCACATTGACTCGGTACCGGTATCCCCTGTATAGCCTTGTAATTGTTATGTAATTTTATTGTGTTATATTATTTACTTTAGTCTATTTAGTAAATATTTTCTTAACTCTTAAATTGCATTGTTGTAAGTAAGTAAACATTTCATTGTAAGGTAACGTGACAGATATAATCTGATTTAATTTAAATTGATGATGAGGGACTGGCTGCTGACAGAGATGGCGAAAGGGAGGAAGGAGAGCGAGAGGGTTTGGGTGGAGAGAGAGGGGGGCTGGAAGGGAGAGGGAGGAAATAGAGGGGGAGAGACAGAAAATGAGATAGAAAAAGAGAAATGGAGAGACAAAGACACAGAGAGGGAGAGAGAGACCGAGGGAAATCAAGAGACAGTCAGCATGGTCCCAGCAGGCACATCAGTGACACAAGGCTAATGGGTATCAGACTCTATTGAACAGGCAAGTCACCCCTCATAGACACAGGACAGGTGATTCATTCAAACCTACCGGGATGGATAGAGAGAGAGAAGGGGGGGATCAATATGGCAGATCCTTCACACTGGCCCTCTGTGTGGGGCTTACCTCGACCGGTTAATGGTAACTGTTGTCAGCTCGATGAGAGCGATCTGCATTGGACCGGTCAAGTGTGTGTCTGCGTGTGAAGGGGGAGCGATGGAGCTGTTCCGGAGGGCAGCTGTTCCTCCGGCGTGCTATGTTTTCGAAGGAGGCCTAGCTGTAGACTGATTCACAGTGGTAACGTGACAGTGATGGAGGCGAAGGCGCACCTAAATACAGCTTCTGATAACAGATGTTATCCATCCCATCATTGGCACCTTTTCACTGTGGTGGAGGAAGTACCCATTTCTGGCCCCATCACCCCTTGGCAAGTATTTACAGTGAAAATAAAGACCAAATCCCACATCAGAGGCTCTCAGTTAGTCAGCGGTTTATATGTGTGCTTCTGAATTAGACCCCACCAGGGAGAACACACACGGTAAATAAGTCAGCTCAAGTTAGAAAGTAAACAAACTGTGATGTCGGAGCCAATTTGGAGACCCCCTAAAACAGTAGTTTTATTTAACTGCCAAAGTGGGTCCAAACCTCTAGAACCATTTGATGTTGGATCTCTTTTGGGTACCAATTTGACATGGTGCCGTGCCAAACGCCACACACTAAAGGATTGAATAAAGCTGGCCTGGTGCCCTACTGTGATATTTATTCCATATGTCACAGAAGGAAGAGAAAGACATGCACAGTCACACACATAGACTGACTGCCATCCACCAGACCTGCCAAGGAACACCTGCATAACTGTGAAACGCCATCCAGTGTTATGGAGAATCCCTAAGTGTGTGTGTGTGTGTGTGTGTGTGTGGACACTATGAAATTGTGTGTGCGTGCCGGGGAGAATGCAAATCCTCAGGCTGGTTGAATAGGTGAGTGGTTTGTGTTTGTCTGTGAGTTATTACTGTGTGTACTAGCCAGGGTGCGTTAGTGTGACTGTATGCATATGCATTTATTTGTGTAGGTCTAAGTGTTATTGTACTATTTAAATGAATGTGGTTGAGTGTCAGTATGTGTATATATACTGAACAAAAAAATAAATGCAACATGCAACAATTTCAATGATTTTACTGTGTTACAGTTCATATAAGGAAATTAGTCAATTGAAATAAATTCCTTAAGACCTAATGTATGGATTTCACATTACTGAGCAGGGGCGCAGCCATGGATGGGCCTGGGAGGGCATAGGCCCACCCACATCCAATCAGAATGAGTTTTTCCCCACAAAAGGGGTTTATTACAGACAGAAAAACTCCTCAGTTTCATCAGCTGTCCGGGTGGCTGGTTCTCAGATGATCCCGCAGGTGAAGAAGCCGGATGTGGAGGGGGCTTATGGTAGAGAAATGAATATTCAATTATCTGGCAACAGCTCTGGTGGACATTCGTGCAATTAGAATACCAATTGCACGCTCCCTCAAAACTTGAGACATCTATGGCATTGTGTTGTGTGACAAAACTGCACATTTTAAAGTGGCCTTTTATTTTCCACAGCACAAGGTGCACCTGTGTAATAATCATGCTGTTTAATCAGCTTCTTGATATGTCACACCTGTCAGGTGGATGGGTTATCTTGGTAAAGGAGAAATGCTCACTAACAGGGATGTAATCAAATTTGTGCACAAAATTTGAGAGAAATAAGCTTTTTGTGCATATGGAACATTTGTGTAATCTTTTATTTCAGCTCATGAGACATGGTACCAACACTTTACATGTTGTGCTTATATTTTGTTGTGTATGTCTATGTACAACTATGTGTGTGAGTATGTATGTATGTGTCTGTATATAATTCATGGCCAGGAAGGTAAAGACTAGTGGCATAGAGACAGATTTGCCCTCCTAGTTTAAGCCGTGAGCCTCCTTGACAACACATTAAGTAACAACACCAACTGGCCTTGAACCCACACACACCTAAACCACATACAAAAAAATCCTGACAATGGATATTACAAGCCCCATCATGCCACAGGATAAACAAACTTTTCATCCTGCAAGGCAGACAGTGTGAAAGTTTCTACTGCCATTTTCACACGCAAGGATGTTACAACCCCTAGCTGCAACAAACTGCATTCGACACACTAGCAGTTTCCCCAGAAAAGGTAGGAAGTGGAACATCACAATAACACAATGAAAACAACATTTCAGAATTGCCCCGGGTGGTGAAAAGTGCATCACAGTGTTGGGTGACGAGGACTTACTGTGACATAAAGTTTTCCTGTGTTACCTGAGTACGGGGACTGTGCCAGCAGCTTTCAGAGTGGGTGGAATGCCAGGGGCCACTAGAATGGCAGGGCCGAAGACAGTCTACATAGTCTAGATATTGTGTGTCTTGTTCATGGAGAGAAATGGAGAGAACACAACACCTATGGCCATGAAACAGCACAACAATGTCCCACTGTGAATCACCGTCAACCAGTGATGGAGAAAAGGCTATTTTCAGAGGCAAAGACTTTTGAATGAACAAAGTTAAAACAAGTACTGCTGAAGCAAAAAACTGTTAAATTGAAAATGGACAACCAATTCTGAAGAAATAAGGTGAGGCAGGAGATTGTGTTTTGGTTGGAGACTGAGGGGACACTAGCTGCTACCTGGCACCCCTAGACAGGATTGTTCTTAGAAATTGTGCCAAAGTTCAAACTCCACCAACACTCCCATTAATAAAATGGTCTGGACTCAAATAACCCACATACTGTGGCATTACAGCTCTGTGTGCATGTGTGTATGTGTGAGTGTGGGTATGTGTGCGTGTGTGTATGTGTGCGTGCGTCAGTGATCCAATGTATGCAGTGGCCTGTGAGTTCCTCTTGCTTGGCTCATGCTAAATTAGATCTCATTTGCCATGCTGGATGGTGAGGAGGAGTGCCCATATAGAGCTTAGCTGGCATGGTAGGAAGGGTGGGTAGTGATACCACCCCACACAGCAGCACCCACTGATCACAGTACTAATGAGACTAATGACTGTTAATTAGCTATTCAGTCTCCTCTCTCCCTAAATCCCGTCTTCACGTATATGAGTCTGTGACGCCACACTGGGACCATGGGGCTCGCCTTATTGCAGGGCCTGCTGTCAAACCCCAGCCCCAGACACTTACCCCTAGGCAGAGCAAGGAGATCTAAGAGGACAGAAACATGAATGTAACATTCATGAATGGCAGTCTGGCAGTGTGACAGTCTGGCAGTCTGGCAGCCAGGCAGCAGCAGTGGGCTACGGGGCTCTAAGACAAATGCGACTAGCAAATTAATAGAATGCCTGCTTATGTGTTAAATTATAAATATATAATTTAACACTTCACACGGCCTGTTTACACACTTCCATAAGTTATCGCAAACCATATTCATCGACTTCAGATCGTTCCACAAAAACAGGGAAAATCTTGAGTGTTTATTTTCGTGTGAATCAGGAGGATTGTATTTGTGGGACTGTCTCCCGGTCAAATGTATTTATAGTCAGACATATAGGCACATGGTGAAACAGAACCATTTAATTAAAGCAGTGTATTGGTAAAGTGGAAAAGGTGGTTAGGGCTGCGGGATGCAAACCACAGGCATGGAGGAGACAATTGATCTGGAGAAATTGATAATAACACGACGCAGAGCACAGTAAGCCTGTTCTCTATTGTCTTCACCTTACGCTGAAAATCCTGACTTAGTCCATCATAAGATTCTACTGAACAATGAGAGAAAGCACACAAAAGTAGAGGATTCATCTGGGTCCCCATATTCTTGGACTGGGGAAGGAAAAGGAACAGTCATGCCACAAAAGACTCGGAAGAACAGAACCTCTCTCTCTTTCTCCGAACTCTTCTTTTTAGATGCAGAGGTAATTATACTGAACAAAAACGCAACATGCAACAATTTCAATGATTTTACTGAGTTACCGTTCATATAAGGAAATAAGTCAATTGAAGTAAATTCCTTAAGACTTAATGAAATAATTTTACACGACTGAGCAGGAGCGCAGCCATGGGTGGGCTTGGGAGGGCATAGCCCCACCCACTTGGAAGCCAGGCCCAGGCCCAGCCAATCAGAATCAGTTTTCCCCCATGAAAGGGCTTTATTACAGACAGAAATACTCCTCAGTTTCATCAGCTGTCCGGGTGGCTGGTCTCAGATGATCCCACAGGTCAAGAAGCCGGATGTGGAGGTCCGGAGCTGGCATGGTTACAAGTGATCTGTGGTTGTGAGGCCGGTTGGAAGTACTAAAATCTGACAAGGCAGTTAACCCACTGTTCCTAGTTCATCAATAAAAATAAGAATTTGTTCTGAACTGACTTTCCTCGCTAAATAAAAACATGCTCTTAAGGTGTCTTTGTGTAAGTAAGGACTCTTGGTCACTTTAAGGGCATTATTGTACTGCTCACGTTTCTGTTTCTATACTGTACATGGTCTATTCCCAAACTGGGGTACGCCAAATAAAAATGTCATTCACATTTTCACACTACAGTGAAAATGGTTATCTTTGTTAAAGCAAGGCCCCTGAACTCTCGTGTATTTTCTGTATTATGCAATATGGGCAGCAACCATAACGCTTTTACAAAGTATTGACACGTTTTTTTTAATTGAGAGACGAGCTTAAAGTTTTCTTTACTGACCATAATTTTCAATTGCCTGACCGTTTGCACGATGACGAGTTTCTCACACGACTGGCCTATCTGGGTGATGTTTTGTCTTTCATGAATGATCTGAAATTAGGATTACAGGGACTCTCCGCAACTATATTCAATGTGTGGGACATAATTGAGGCTATGAATCAGAAGTTAATAATATAATAATAATAGAAGTTGGAGCTCTTCTCTATCTGCATTAACAAGGACAACACACAGGTTTTTCCATCATTGTATGATTTCTTGTGTGCAAATCAACTCAAGCTTACGGACAATGTCAAATGGGATATAGTGAAGCACCTGAGTGAGTTGGGTGCGCAATTACGCAGGTACTTTCCCGAAATGGACGACACAAACAACTGGATTCGTTATCCCTTTCCTGCCCTGCCTCCAGTTCACTTACCGATATCTGAACAAGAGAACCTCATCGAAATTGCAACAAGCGGTTCTGTGAAAATGTAATATCATCAGAAGCCACTGCCAGATTTCTGGATAGGGCTGCGCTCAGAGTATCCTGCCTTGGCAAATCGCACTGTTTAGACACTGATGCCCTTTGCAACTACGTACCTATGTGAGATTGGATTCTCAGCCCTCACTAGCATGAAAAATAAATACAGGCACAGACTGTGTGTGGGAAATGATTTAAGACTGAGCCTCTCCAATACAACCCATTATGGGTTATGTGCATCCTTTCAAGCACACCCTTCTCATTTACCTGTGGTGAGTTATTCCATTTGTTTTATGAACAAATAAGGTTTAATATGTAAGATGGCTAAATAAAGAGCAAAATGATTGATTATTATTATATTATTATTTGTGTCCTGGTCCTATAAGACCTCTTTGTCACTTCCCACGAGCCGGGTTGTGACAAAAACACACTCATTCTTATGTTTAATAAATGTATTGTATAGTGTGCGTGTGGCAAAAAAACAAACATTAGAGAGTGTGCTGCCCCTGGTGCTAGAGGGGGTACGCACCTGGAGATTGAATGCTTGAAGGGGTACGGGACTATAAAAAGTTTGGGAACCACGGCTGTACATAAACATAGAAGACACCCTACTGTGACCCTGCTATAAAGTGCACCAGCTTCATTCTAGCTGGGCTCGGCCCATTACTCCTGGTCGATGTGCCAATAACGGCCCCTCAGATCAGCGCCAGGCTGAAATCAAATTAATAATGGCGCAAAAAAATTATGGAACTGATGACGCGGCACATAACTTAATGAGCGGCCAACCATAGAGGTCATATTGACTTGTTGGGTTATTAAATGCCAACCGGCTTCCAGTTGCATCACTATGCATCTTCCCTGGGATGAGTTTCTGTGCCAAAGCCATAGAGGGGATTGAGAGAAAGAGGGTGGGGAAAATGGGAGAGAGAAGAAAAAGGGAGGTGCAGGTTATTTAAATGAAAGTCATGGGGAGTTGAGAAAGAGTAGGAGAAGAGCGAGATGGCAAAGAGAGAATGAGAGTAAGATATTGAGCACCTCTTGTATCACAACATAACATAGTGTCTACATCAAACATTTTATACCGACCCCCTGTATAGGGCTAGAATCTACTGCAACACTGTTATAAAGATCAGAGAATGAACCAATCAGGAAACAAAAATCCTGCCGCTTCTGCCGCTGTGAAGAAGCTCATCTTCAGCTTCGGCTCTGGCTTTTGGGGACTAACCATCCCGTCTGAAGGGAAGAGCTCTTTTCTACAAAGCCAGTGAAATGTATGTGAGTACAGGAATACCTAAAAGCCACAAGCAGCGAAGAGGTTAAAGCATAAGCCCATTTCTATCCCTGCTGATATACACTATTCTCTGAGCAGATTATATTTTCCAGTGTGACTTACAATGTTGTTGTCTTACTCAGAGGCAGTAATCCATTTATTGAAAATCCATTTTGACTGAAGCCAGTGAGGTGAGGAGTCCATATCAAGGACACAGCGAGGGGCATTACCTTTAGTTGGCTCCCTACTGAGCCAACCCAGTCCACACAGGGATCCTGCCTGCCTTCTCCTAGAACATTTCTCATAGACTGATACAGGTTTGTAACGTGGTGGTTTCGCACTTTGTATGGGCTGTGAGAAATCTAGAGAAGCAGTGTCAATCAAGGAGTAACTTATTTTCTTCTGAACTTCTTTTACACAGCACTTTAATTCATTACATTTTCATTAAGACATTCATACAGAGAATAGACTCTCACCTCTCTTTGTCTCCCACGGGCTCTGCTGAGAGAAAATCCTGTCAATAACTAATTGTTGCACTAATGAGGACCTATAGATGCAACCTTGAATGTAACAATTACTCTCCAATACTGTAAGTGTGGTTAAGATGATTTTCATCACAGACTGATTACTCTCACCTAATAACTCAATACAATTCCATTCCCTGATCCCATCAGCCTCTCGCGTTTGTAAATTAAACATAATTCCATTAGCACTAGCAGACCTCTGAAAACAAGCTGCTAGCTAACCCAGCCTGGTCCTTCCTTCCTTCTTCCGTAAGGACCAGCAGAGGAATGGGGTCTCGTCATGAGAACATTACACGGCAGACTTGAAGCTGATCCTACGCTGCACATCAAACGCCTCCACTCACCAAAATGATTTCTCTGACGTTCCTTGCATCTGAAGAAGCTTTTTCGCTTCCATTTTTTAAAATCTCGTCTGCTCTCCTTCATCTTGTTAATAACTGACAAATGCTAATGAGAGCCAAACGGCAGGATAACCTGCTGCGTGGCTCAGAACAACATGGAAAATGAACAAACTTATTAAAAAAGCCAAAGGGGGCTGTCAACCACATCCGCAACTGGTTGTCTTTTACATTCATTTGGCCTGCTTCCTCAGAGTGGGAAGTGACTGCTTTACTGACTGTTTTCACTTCACATGAAAGCATTATGCATGCATACCACACATATACACACCCGATCACATGCAGACATGTGCATATACTCCAAATACACACAGTTTCTTTATTCTGCTCATTTCTGCAAGCAATCTAAGAGGACCTATGTTGTTGCTTTGGCGTTTCCTGCATTGCCAGAATGGCTGGCTGGCCTCTGGGTTATTTTGAGCTGCGACAGGCAAGCCAGCACAACACCAGAAACCACAGTAATTACAAGAGCTCCGTAGTCCTTTGGATGGTGATGGTGACTATTCCTTTGATCTGAGATTGGACAGGGAGAGGGGGACCCCTTTGGATAACATAAGACAGGGGAGCATATGGAGGTGATTTTGGGTTTTCAATATGGTTGCCTTGGAGTGGAGCAGCATTGTTCGTAAACCTCAGTTTCAAAAATCCTTGTGAGTGAATGGAGAAAAGGGAGATTGTGTGCAGCTCTGTTGCAGAGAAAAGTCATTCCCGTTCCATCACCCACACAATGTGATCCAATACTACTGTCTGCCATCCTTTCTGGAATTTGTAATTTCCTTGAACATCTCTTTTTTTGATGCATTCAAGATTGCAAGGACAGCTTTCTGTCCAGTGAAGTATTGTTTCTCTGATCATAGTCAATGTTGCTCGGAATATTATGAGGTAATCCAATTTGGTGTGTGTAAATTTATGTATGCTTATGTGGCTGTTCGGCGTGTGGTCACTTCACAAGAACAAACTTCTTGATTTTGTTATCTTATACTGCAAAGTGTGAGGGTCTGGATATGTCTGTCTTCATGTAGATTGACTGGGTCAGGATGAGGTCAGCACAGCTGCCAAGCAGGAATCCCAGAAGGCAGAGCTGGGATTCCTGCCAATGAGGTGTCAGGATCTGCAAACCCTCACGGATAGGGCCTTTGATGCTGTCCTAAACCCTTCAGCAAATCTGACAATCTCCTCAAGAACCTACAGTCGGCACCGTAATACACTTGAACAAGGAAGGGATGACAGGTTGGATATGGAGGGATTGGAGGGCTGTCTTAGATCTCACTTTCTTTCTGAGTGGGTATGGCTATACTATATCACACATCTGAGTGCCTCTCTCTCTTTCTTTCCCTCTTTCTCCGTACCGTAATATTCTCTCTTGTACTGTGGCCTCCTCCCCCTAGACATTGTTCCTGAAATAATCTCCTTGCCCCAAATCTGAGCCTCCACGTTACCGTGCAATGAATGTGAGGTCACAGGCGTCCACAGTGCCTCCTGAAAGTAGGACAGAGGTGCTAAAAGTGGACTGCATTGGAACCAGAGGATTGTGAGAAAGAAAAGGCAGACCAGACTATTATTATTAAAATGCCACACAATTTTGACCTAGTCACATAACTCAACACACTTTAGTCAAGACCAATGTTCCCTCAAATTCTGATTGACACAGCAAATTTCAGGTTTGCTGAGCGCAAACTTGTGAAAATTCCTTTGTAACTTCTGGCATGAGTTTACTGTGAACACGGAGGCTGTACCTGCTTAAGTTACAGTTTTAACAGTGGCCAAGTAGGCTATTGTGGCTATTTGATCATAATGTAGGCCTACCAGAGTGGCCTACCATCAAAAACGATGGAGAAAATGCATCCCATAACATTTCAACATGGAAATAGCTGTTCTATCATTCAGCCTACAGTAGTAGTCAAGGTGTGTTATTTAATGTAGGCCTACATTCCATGAGACTTCTGAAAAAGCATGCAGGGCTTGACATTAACCTGTTTATCCACTTGTCCTTCAGACTAGGAGGTGACTGAAAATGTTGTGTTGTTTGATGCAAGAAACCACTTTGCAAAATAAAATGTATTATTATTCCCATACCATTATAACAGAGAATCAGACAAATTATGCTACCCTCTGCCTATTGGCTACTTAGCTTATTCAAGCCTGTCTAAAAATACAACACTGCCCCTTTAAGATGAAAAAAAGCTCTTTACCCGACTCACTTTTCAAAGATGTCTACAAACGTAGATGTTTGTGCTCTTGTATGAAACAATCACTCCCCCATTGCTGACTACAAATGATTTATAACTGGGCTAATAACTCACTAACTAGTAAAGGATATGAATAAAATGTGCACACATGGCTACATGCAGCTCTCGCTTTTATCTCAAAACAAGTGCATCTACTCACGACCTCTCTTGCCCAGATGGCACTGTGAATGGCACAGATGTATATATGACAATGGCAGTAGTGTAAAGTACTTAAATAAAAATACTTTAAAGTACTACTTAAGTATGTTTTGGTGGTGTCTGTACTTTACTTTATTATTTATATATTTTTTAACTTTTACTTTTACTTCACTACATTCCTAAAGAAAATAATGTTTAGTCCATACATTTTCCCTGACCCGGAGCGGCAGGGTAGCCTAGTGGTTAGAGCGTTGGACGAGTAACCGAAAGGTTGCAAGTTAAAATCCCCGAGCTGACAAGGTACAAATTTGTCGTTCTGCCCCTGAACAGGCAGTTAACCCTCTGTTCCTAGGCCGTCATTGAAAATAAGAATTTGTTCTTAACTGATTTGCATAGTAAAATAAAGGTAAAATAAAAAAATAAAAAATCCCCACTGCCCCTGATCTGGCAGACTCACTAAACACAAATGTTTTGTTTGTAAATTATGTCTGATTGTTGGAGTGTGCCCCTGGCTATCCATAATTTAAAAAACAAGAAAATTGTGCCATCTGGTTTTCTTAATATAAGGATTTTTTTATTATTCAAACTTTTACTTTTGATACTTAGGTATATTTAAAACCAATTACTTGTATTGGGTGATTTTCACTTTTGCTTGAGTCATTTTCTATTAAGGTATCTTTACTTTTACTCAAGTTTGACAATTAGGTTATTTTTCCAACACTGGGCAATGGTCTATTTCCAAATACTGTAGGCCTACTGCAGCTCTGATTTGTTATGCCGCACCGGTCTGTAGAGTATGGGCTGAACGCATCGGAGTAGTATTCTATTGCATTGACACGGACAACTGTGTGTCAATGCAACAGAATCCTACTCTGATGCGTTCTGCATACAACAAAATCTCTTGCATTGTTTGTTTTGTTTCGGTGGCTAATTTTGCGTTGATTTGATCACAATTCCCACAGTAAAGGGAAACGTTAATAGTGTTAATGTCATGACTTCCGCCGAAGTTGTTCCCTCTCCTTGTTCGGGCGGTGTTCGGCGGTCGATGTCACCGACCTTCTAGCCATCGCTGATCCATTTTTCATTTTCCATTGGTTTTGTCTTGTCTTCCATCACACCTGGTTCCAATCCCATTAATTACATGTTGTGTATACAGTCAGAGAACTGGCAGTGTAGTGCCAGGACAACAACCTCTCCCTCAATGTGAGCAAGACAAAGGTGCTGTACGTGGACTACAGGAAAAGTTGGGCCAAACATGCCCCCATTAACATCAATGGGGCTGTAGCAGAGTGGGTTGAGAGTTTCAAGTTCCTTGGTGTCCACATCACCAACGAACTATCATGGTCCAAACATACCAAGACAGTTGTGAAGAGGGCACGACAAAAACGTTTCCCCCTCAGGAGCCTGAAAAGATTTGGCATGGGCACCCAGATCCTCAAAAGGTTCTACAGCTGCACCATCGAGAGCATCCTGACCGGTTGCATCACCACCTGGCATGACAACTGCGTTACAGAGGGTAGTGCGAACGGCCCAGTACATCACTGAGGCCAAGCTTCCTGCCATCCAGGACCTATATAATAGGCGGTGTCATAGGAAAGCCCATAAAATTGTCAGAGACTCCAGTCACCCAAGTTAATGACTGTTTTCTCTGATACAGCACGGCAAGCGGTACCGGAGAACCAAGTCTAAGACCAAAAGGCTCCTCAACAGCTTCTACCCCCAAGCCATTAGACAGCTGAACAATTCATAAAAATCGCCTCCGGACAATTTACATCAACACCCCCCCCCCCTTGTACACTGCTGCTACTCGCTGTTTGTTTGTTACCTATGCATAGTCACTTCACCCTCACCTACATGTACAGATTACATCAACTAGCCTGTACCCCCGCACACTGACTTGGTACCGGCGAACCCCTGTATATAGCCTCGTTATTGTTATTTTGTTTATTCTTATTATTACTTTTTTATTTTAGTCTACTTGGTAAATACTTTCTTCTCCTTGAACTGCACTGTTGGTTAAGGGCTTGTAAGTAAGCATTTCACGGTAAAGTCTACACTTGTTGTATTCGGTGGCAAATAGTTTGATTTGATGTTGGTCACGACTACAGCTGACGAGGACAATTAAATAAAAACTTCTCTCTCCTCTCCACAGGTGCAAATCTCTCCCCAAAGCATTAGTCCAGAGACAGTTCCTTCCCAGATGTAGAGACAATTTGGATTTCATGTGGGCTCCTTGTCTAAGTGATGAGACAGATTTTTTTGTTTGGTGTGCACTTTGTTGTGCCTCTGTTTGATTGCTCCTTTCAGAGCCACACTAACTCCTACCCATTTTCCTTTACCCGTCAATCAATCCCTATTTTCCATCCCTCTCTTGACGACGCATCTCTGGGTAATTGGAACAGCCAGGTGTTGGGGAAGGAATGCATCCTATCTATAGAGTTCCAGAGGAGAAGCACTATAGGTGGGACAGAGTGAGCAGAGAGAAAGTGACACGGCTGGACTGTGTGGTGCTCAAGGGGGGAGTGTCCTAATGAGGGTGGCTGTGCTGGTGTGCCTGGCGGGGCTGTGTGAGATATTTCTGGGAGTGGTATCCTCCTATCCTCTCCACTCCATTGAAGATGGGACCAGATGGTGCTGTCATATTAAAGAAATTTCAGTAACATGAGATTCTCCACTTTAGGACAGAGACAGGCTGGTGAGGTATGGTCGTTACCATCCTGCCTATCTCCAAACAGGATGAAAGAGTCAAACAGTATCACTTCATATCTTCACACATTTCACTCATTTCAGCCAGAACCATTTCACACTGTTTCTCATAAGAGCTGTGACTAAATTTAGGGTGTGATAACAACTCCAGTTTTGCAAAAGAGGTTGTTTTCTCTCTACTGCAATTCATTGTGAATACATGTCCTATACAATAGTGATTTGATGGCTGATTAGAAATGCAGTGCTTCCTCAACTGGCCTATATGACATCTAAAGAGAAGTCTGGAAGCTGTGAGAGTTGTCTCCTGGGGAGCTAGGGCTCTCAGTACCAGCAGACTGAAAACCATATTGGAAAAATGTTATGATGGGCAGAAAGCATATAGTGCTGTTTAGACCTTTTATGTGTCCATTTGAAGTATGTTGTGAAATTGCATATTGGACTGTGCATGTGACGTACAATTACAATAATCCCGACATCGAGACACTGTGTCTCTGGTGGGCTGTCTGAAGGGGGGCTCACCCCAAGCCCCTGGTGCATTGTAGTCTCAGACATGGTTCTGCTGAGCAGGGGAAAAGGCCTCTCAGTGAGCAACACACCCACCTGCCCCATGCAAACCTTACTTTAAACCCAGCCGGCCGCATGAAGGAGGCGAGATGGGGTGGCAATCCAGGGGACAGAAGTCTTTCAAACTGTCTGTCAGGGTATTGACCAACATCCTCCTGCAGTGGGAACTTCTACGTATTGTACGTTAAATCGTTTGTGTAATCACCTGATCACATCTCTGCTGTAAAGCATGTGTTGTGGATGGACTGGTTGTGCAGATTGATCCCCTCGCTAAGCCCTCTTCTTCCTTGCTGTGCCACACTGATAAGGTTCAGTCATTTGCCAACCTATTACCCACTGAGCTGGTCAACTTCTGCACTGACACATCCCAGCAATGGTGCCAGCAGGCCCTGGTCCACACAGTAACACCTGAGCAATTAGAGTTTCCACTGTGTTTAATGTGTCAGCTACACAGAGACATGGAGCAGCTTTGCTAAATGTGCGATCTTACAGCACCTACACCACTCACTGGGCTCCAAGAGGGTCATGTGGAGGTCAGCACAAGAAAAAAAACCTTTGTGTGACCCTTGTTTATGGGCTGAGAAAATATCATATGCTGCCCCTACAGTCTCCATATTAGAGAATTAACTTTGAAAACTAGGGAGGAACAGCTACATATTGTGTGTTGTGAGTTTACATGAGGTGGAGAGAGTGATAGAGACAGAGAGAGAGAGAGAGAAAGAGATTACTGTTCATTTTTATTGTTTATTTCACTTTTGTCTATTATCTATTTCACTTGCTTTGGCAATGTTAACACGTTTCCCATGCCAATAAAGCCCTTGAATTTAATTGAGAGAGAGAGAGAGGTGTTTGGGGTGGGGTGGGTAGGGTAGGGTAGGGTAGGAGCAGGACAGATGACTGTAATGCTGTACAAAAGTATTTTGGGGATGATAATAATCCTCTCAATAGAATGGGAAATCATTATAAAGCTTTTGGATAGTGCTTATTGAATACAAGCCTGAATGAGAAAATATAGATTTTACTCTGATAATACAGTCTAAATCAAATAGCTTTGGGCAACTTCTTTAATGGGTAAATGAGGGCCATTTAGAGAATTTCTCAACTAATTCAATGTTTTGATTATTCGTCTTAATGAGCTATAAACAGATTATTTTAGTGGTGATTTTTTGTCAACTACCTGAGAGGCATGAGCATCCTCGCCATCGTTTCACCATCACCCGTGGCTCCTCTGGCGAGCAGAAATATTGAACCACTCAGTAAAATGCAATTTCACACAGTAAGACATGTCTTCAGGGGTCACTTCTCCATGAGCCCCAAAAGCCTATGGTTCCATGATTACACACTTGGGCGATATTGTGTTTGAAATCTGCTAACATTTTGGTAGCAAATTCTTCTCTCACCTCTCCACCCTAAGGCGATGTGACAGTCATGATTCTGATTTGTGTCTTTAAATCTTCAAAGCATTCATACAAGGTTATGTGGCATGTGCATAAATGTGGCCACACAGCAGGGTCTCATAGACTAGACGTAACATATAAAAGTACATCCGGGACACTCAAATTAGTATGATATGCTATGCTTGGTATAGTTACATAAGACAGATAGATGTGTGGGCGTATAATGCGAACGTCTAGCAACCCAAAGGTTGCATGTTTGAATATCCTCAAGGAGGGTGCCGCTTTAGCATTTTAGCAACTTTTCAACAACTTACTACTTTTTAGGGACTTTGCAACTACTTAGCATTTTAGCTAACCCTTCCCCTAACCCAGGGTTTCCCAAACTCGGTGCACGATTTGGTTTTTGCCCTAGCACTATACAGCTGATTAAAATAATCAACTAATCATCAAGCTTTGATCATTTGAATCAGCTGTGTAGTGTTAGGGCAAAAACCAAAACATGCACCCCTTGGGGTCCCAAGGAATGAGTTTGGGAAAAGCTTCCCTAACCCTAACCTTAACCCTTTTAGCTAACCCTTCCCCTTTATCCTAATGCCTAACCTTAACCCTAACCCCTAACCTAGCTAACTTTAGCCAGCTAGCAAACTTTAGCTTTAGCCACCTAGCTAACGTTAGCCACAACAAATGGGAATTCGTAACATATCATATGTTTTGTAAATAGGAACATATTGTATGTTTTGCAAATTCGTACCATATCATACGAATTCTTATTCTTCACATACGATACGAAATGGATGATGAACATACACAAATGAAAAAACCCCATACAAAGGTACATATCATACTCGAAATTACATACAGAATGAAACGAAATGCTCTGAGACCAGGTTACATATAATTATGACACAGGAATTGTAGGATACATCACATTGTGCAAGTGAACACGGATAAATACAGGGATGGATGTATATGTAATTCCTGTATTTATCCTTACTTTAAGATGTATTACAAACTGTACAGTGCTATAGAGAACCATGCAGAGCTATTTTCTCTCAAACGAGCTTGGCATCTAGCCTATACATTGACCACTGACAGACATTAAGGGAGCAATCGCTCACATAGAATAGCCCATGAAATATGCCCAAATATTTATCATAAGCCTACCATTAAAATATTTACCCAAAGTGAGACTGGTTTCACAGAACATTTATTTTGTATATATTAGGCAAACGCACCGGAGAAACTACAGGACACACGATAGTCTACTCACTCCCAATTATGCATTATCTTCCCTACTTCTGTTTCTAAATGATTGAAGCCAATAACTAGGTTACAACTAAATGCGACGTTTCTCCATCACTGCCATGCCATGGACTATAAAGCAACCTATTTGATTTCTCAATGTTCACTGAATGCGCAGGAGTTAGCTTACAATTACAACACACCAGAGATGGCATCATGCTGATATGCTGATGATGAACTATGAGGTAGTTTATTTCAACAGCCCTACATGTAGGCCTATGTGGATAAAAGTTCAGCTATATTATTCCAAAAACTGCGTAGGCTACGTATTTAACCCATAAAAATGTGTGTCCACTGCAGTTGCCTAGGTTCAAAGATTCATTGTAAAAGTGTCGAAAGACTATAGGCTCTTACCACCCCCATGTCCATCTGCTCAGCCGTCAGAGAGGGTGCCGCTCGAGCCTGAGATAAAAACCAAAACATAGGCAGCAGGAGCATCTCTGGAGAAATAATCCAAACGCGCCGCACGGACTTCCACTTACGAAAAAATTGACACATCATGCCCTGCCACTCGCTGCTCATGCAGCGCTCAGACACGGGTCCCTGCCCCCGCACCACCAAATAAATCACCCAGGTCCGGATCCCTCGCATCCGTTTCCAAACCGGAATGGAAGAGAAGTCTACCTCACTGTTGCGCGTAAACACATGAAACACATATCACACAGAGCCGAAGATGCCAATAAAAACATTGAGGAATTTTGCAGTTAGTTTCCACCAAGATCCGCGTCCTGAAAAAACATTTCAGTCATAGGCTATTGCTGTTCCTCAGTGGACCACATTACGCCGACAATTATTTACAAATACATATAACTTATATTTCCCGGCATAGGAGTATGTAGGCTATTTATCTCAGAATGTGCAAGATACCCACGGGGCAAAGAAAATGAATCCGTTCAATTAATATTCCCTCTGCAACACTGCATCACCGACAAGCGGAGGTAGGCTTGCGCTCCCTGCGCGGAGCATTGGAAACTGAGACTGACGCACGGTGAGAGAGTGGAGAGGATTTTAGCCAGGGATGGGAGGAGAGAATAAAGGCGCCTAATTCAGTCCACATAGAATGGGCATAGTATTGAATCTATGACGCCCTTTTAATTTTGTGACCTCGGTTTCAGAGTGACAGGTGCAACAGTGTGCATCAGAAAGACATGCACAGTTTGGAGATGGCATCTCTGAATAGATTTGTTCGAATGAAAACAATGTTAGTCCACAGGTTAAAATGTAGGCCTATATCATTAGCCAAAATAAAATTATAGAGATGAAATCCATAGTTAAATGGCCATGCCTAACACAGAGATTTTATATAGGCATACCCATAGTCTATAGTACCTGGTGATGTTGCAAAGTTACCTAGGCCTATGCATGAAGCAAGCCTACAGTAGCTGATGTGGAAACAAGGATGTGTAGAGGGTTAGGTAGGCTTTAAGCTTAGCATGGGCGGTGCTAGTTTAAGTGTATGGGGAGAACGTTCTCTGGGGGACTGTTGTCTAGTTCCCTGTAAGTTACCAGGATGTCAGTCACTGAGCACCATGTTAGGACCTTTTTAGGACGTTCTCAGGACTTTCATTTTACTACTCTTCAGGACGTGGTTTGATGGACCTTGGGAAATGTTCTTTGGGGGACCTTTGCCTAGTTCCCTGTACGTAGAATGTATGCACACATGGACTGTAAG